>NW_015639000.1:47393-49010 GCF_001515625.1 Sinocyclocheilus rhinocerous
CCTGACCAACTTGTGTGTTCTCTTCAGCATCCATCACTCCCTATGTGCTTTCCAGATGAAAGCTACTTTGCTCTCAGGTGTACTGAGTCTGAGCAGTCTCCAACAGCTTCTGCTCTAAATTCTCAAAAACAAAACAAAACAGAGGTGTTACTAGGAACAAAAACCTCCTCAAGTAATAACCTAGAACGCTGTCTAACACTTGATGGCTGCTTTGTCAATTCTTCGTCATGAGCTAGGAACCTAGGTGTGATATTTGATAGCAATCTTTCCTTTGAAAGTTACATTTCTAGCATTTGTAAAACTGCATTTTTCCATCGTTATATATCTAAATTACGACATTTGCTTTCAATGTCAAATGCAGAGACGTTAATTCATGCGTTCATGACTTCAAGGTTAGATTATTGTAAGGGGTGGCTGCTCTGCGTGCTTAATAAATAAACTCCAGCTGGTCCAAAATGCAGCAGCTAGAGTTCTTACTAGATCCAGAAAGTACGACCACATTAGCCTGGTTCTGTCAACTCTGCACTGGCTCCCTATTGAACAACGAATACATTTTAAAATCTTGCTAAATACTTACAAAGCCCTGAATGGTTTAGCTCCTCAATACCTGAGTGAGCTCTTATCGCATTATAGTCCTTCATGTCCACTGCAATCTAAAAACGTTGGCCATTTGATAATTTTTCAGGAGGCAGACACACTCTGTCAGTTTAAATCTAGATAAAAGACCCATCTGTTTAAGATGGCATACACATAATACACTATCGCATTTCTATAATTCAAATGCGTTAAAGGATTAAGGAAGTCGCACACCGGACGAGAAGTTCGTCCACAATTCGAACACATTGTTTTCTGTGAGTGTACGCACACCGGCGGCTGCGTTCGCCGTCTGTCCGCGGCACCCAGCTACGTCGTGATGTACTTGTTTTACGAATTGTTCTAGACGCGGCGCTGTGCTTCTCGTCCAGTGTGCGACCACCTTTAGGCTGCGTTAATTAGGTCAACTGGAACCGGGAACACTTCCCACAACACCTGATGTACTCACTGCATCGTAAGAAGAATGGCATCTTTGCTAATTTTAGGGTGTACTCACATTAGGCGATCTGAACTGTGCCCCCAAAGCCCGGTTTGCTTGACTAGTGTGATCGCTCTGTACTGTGCCCGGGCGTGGTTCATTTGGCCGTCCCTGGCTCGCTTGGAAGGGGTGGACCAGAGCACGGTTCAGTTGGGCTCAGGTGCGGTACACATGTAGTCTGATCGCTAACTAGTGCTGTGTTCGATACATCGATACGACGATGTATCGTCACAGAGATTTGACGATACGAGTATCAATACAGCTGGCCCTGTAACGATACTGTGGCACGTGTGCAGCAGTGGACCGCACTTAATTTGAATACAAGAACAACATTTAAAATTGAGTAGAAAAGTGCGAGGATGAATATGAATAAAGCATAATATATAGGCTACAACAAGGTTTAATCTGGCCGCAGAGAAACACAACTGGGTTGCCTGATATAAAGAGACGTAATCCCCGAAACAGAGCTTCCCACTTGCGCAATACGGAAATATCTGCTAATAGTGCTACTTATCTTTGTCAACCTGGCAACCATGTGCACGCGC
>NW_015639000.1:49077-53589 GCF_001515625.1 Sinocyclocheilus rhinocerous
AAACAGAGCTTCCCACTTGCGCAATACGGAAATATCTGCTAAGTGTGCTACTTATCGTTGTCAACCTGGCAACCGTGTGCACGCACTCTCTCTCGTCTCTCCACTGTGGATAAACGCGCTTGCTTTCTGAAAACACCGGTTAGCTTGCAGTTTAGCGATCTCCACTTTAATATTCTATTCTCAGAAAAGTGTAATTCATCAAATGTTCATTTATGAGAGAGAGAGAGAGAGAGAGTATGTATGAATTACCACCATTTTGCCGCGTTTCTCTATTAAAAGTGAAGCTGTGGCTTTAATTCCTTTAGAAACAATGATGTTACCAGCTCCTTGTTGAGAAAGATAATGTAGCTCATGTTTAATAAACAGCTGTTTTACTAAATTCTGCTGAGGTGAAATTCAGTGCAGTCCCGTATCGTGATATGTATCGTATTGTGGCCTATGTATCGTGATATGTATGGTATCGTGACTTTGCTGGTGATACACAGCCCTATCGCTAACCGAGTATGGTTCTCATTTTATTGATGAACAGCTGTAAATTCCTCCGTCAACGTCAGCTGCCTCCGTAATAATCATCTGATACGTGCAGCGCAATGAAGTGAAAATCGCTCACGGCATAAATGATAAATCTATCAGGCAGTCTATTAGCGAAAGTGCTTTTTTTTCATTGCATCGTGAATGACGTAAGCGTGCTCTGACCCGGAACATTAAAGTGCAATATGAGTGTAGGCCAGTGGGGGAGTGAGGAGGGGGAACAATTGCGCTCTGGCTCGGTTCAAGGCAACTGTGCCTAGTGTGAGTACACCCTTAGTCTTTCATTCTTATTCCGAGGTCACTGTAGCCACCCAGATCCAGTCCATATCCATACCAGATGGTGGAACAGGTCCTCTGCTAGGGGGCAGCGCTAAAAAGTTTGTTTCTGAATGTCTGAGTGAGGACGCAACGTGATCTGTGTGTGAGTGACTGAGCGTGTGTGTCCGTTAGATACAGTGAAGACAGCGCATTAGTTTAGAACTCTTCTAATTTTTTATTTTTTTATCGTAGAGTGTGTTAATTTGTGCAATGATAACCTACCAGCAATGTAAATGATTTTTTAATATATTAGAATGAGTACATTACAATATAAATTTATTAGAACGAGTACATTATTATTTATGGGCTTAAAAACAAGATGCAAACAATCAGAATACCTGGTGGGGAGTGCCCAATGTAAACATGAAACATTTGCCATTACCTATATTGAACTGTGGTACAGTTATGGAGGCCCTTCATAATGCAGAGGTCAACTGCCTGCTCTGCCAATAGTTAGAAATGGCCCTATAGTATGAAGTGTTTAATAAACAGCTGTTTTACTAAATTCTGCTGAGGTGAAATTCAGTGCAGTCCCGTATCGTGATATGTATCGTATTGTGGCCTATGTATCGTGATATGTATGGTATCGTGACTTTGCTGGTGATACACAGCCCTATCGCTAACCGAGTATGGTTCTCATTTTATTGATGAACAGCTGTAAATTCCTCCGTCAACGTCAGCTGCCTCCGTAATAATCATCTGATACGTGCAGCGCAATGAAGTGAAAATCGCTCACGGCATAAATGATAAATCTATCAGGCAGTCTATTAGCGAAAGTGCTTTTTTTTCATTGCATCGTGAATGACGTAAGCGTGCTCTGACCCGGAACATTAAAGTGCAATATGAGTGTAGGCCAGTGGGGGAGTGAGGAGGGGGAACAATTGCGCTCTGGCTCGGTTCAAGGCAACTGTGCCTAGTGTGAGTACACCCTTAGTCTTTCATTCTTATTCCGAGGTCACTGTAGCCACCCAGATCCAGTCCATATCCATACCAGATGGTGGAACAGGTCCTCTGCTCAATCGGACTTGTGTTGCAGCTTTGAATTAAACCACACCATGCTGGTTTTGTCTGGCCAGAGGAGAACTGGCCCTCCAACTGAGCCTGGTTTCTCCCAAGTTTTTTTTTTTGCTCCATTTCTGTCACAGTTGGAGTTTTGGTTCCTTGCCACTGTCGCCTTTGGCTTGCTTAGTTGAGGACTCTTAATTTCCGGCAGTATTGTCAAACTGATTGCACAGATACTCTTTGAACTGAACTGAGCTGGACAATGACATCACTTAATCAATGATGTACTGACTTTAACTGGAAAATTTAGTGTTTATTATTGCCCTCTTGCATTGTCGACACACTATTTTCCTGATTAATACTGTAAAGCTCCTTTGACACAATCTGTTTTGTATAAAGCGCTATATAAATAAAGGTGACTTCACGTTACTTGACTTGACTGAGGTAGACATGTAGAAGATGATTCACTGTAACCATCTCTGCAAGCAGTCACTTTCTCACCAACCAGGGCAGCTGGGCAGTACTAACAAGAGACTCCTGTTTCAAAGAGTAATTGTTTAACCGTGTTGACTTGTAGCAAGTAATAGATCCACTGTCCTCTCCCCCCAGTCAATAGCTGGAAAACTAGAGCATTAAAAACTCACTGAAATATCTACCTTTGGGAGATTTTTGTACCGGATTCTCAGAGTGGATGAGCTTAAAATGTCTCCGGAGGGCTTGGTTTGTATCCACCTTACACTTGACAAAAGGGCTACTGGCAGGTGTTCTTGACCCTGACGGCTAAAGAGAAAATGGGCTTCAGAACACTCAGTAGCCACTTATGGGGCCTTTATGGGGCTCCAGCCACATTCTTATGAAAGACAGACAGTGGAGTAGGAGACTTTAGCTATCAATTGGGCAGTTATGGAATTGATATCCGTAACTGCAACAAGTCCATTCATTCTCACCGACCAATCAGCAGTATCACTTTTTACTAAACTGGGCCCTTGCTTGGAAAACTGTGAAACGTACCGGTTTTCCTCTCTTATGTCTTTTTCCACCTTCCACAACTTACATTTGGCTCTCCAGAAGACTCCGTACAGCTTGCCGGTGCTGTAGTAATCAAGACCAGCCTCAGTCTTAGGTACATTTGTTCACGTTCAGTCTCAAGTACTACAATGATGTGGATACGTTTTTGGGTCTGTGCTGACTTGCGCATGCCTACTCTGCACTACCTCTGGATCAGAGTACAGTGTGTGTACTCTGTGGAGGTTCATGTGACACTGACACAAAACCAGACTTCATTTACCCCAAAGAAAAGCATATATACATAGTTCAGACTCTTTTCATGTCTCTTTCTTGACTCAGACTCAAGACCAAGTTCAGTCTTATCCAGTCTCACCTACTACACCATAGTCCTAAGTTCTACTAAATACTGTATAACTGGGAATATCTTCTATGTGACTTATTAAAGTGTTTGATCATATCTACTTGATTCACATAAAAAGGATGATGACAAGTCAGCGTAGCTCTGTAGGACTGATGGGGATTGAAGATGACATATGCAGTCACCTTTTCTGTACTAGCTGTCTATCAATCAGACGGTTTGCAGTTTTGTAAATAAATGTCTTTAATGTCAAAATCTTTCATTTTATTCTGTCATTCTCAAAAAAAAGTCTATAAACTAAAAATTGAATATTATTTCAGCTCCATCTCAGTTTTACAGTAAGTAATTTAAACTTTGAAAGGCAGGTTGAAAGCAAACTTTAAGCATTTGGCAGAATTTTTATTCACTGATGATTGCAACAGACTGCAGCATTGATAAGTGTTTGATTAATTCAGTCAATTGACTTGATTAACCAAGTAAATAAATTCTTATGGTCTATTTATTTGTCACACCTATGATATGAGATATGATGGTTCAGCTATTTTTCAAGGATCTCTCCTCTACGACCCAATACACAGTTTCAGACATTTCTCATGTTCAGTTATTCTGTTAGTTTATTATATTGACTGAAAGTTTTATTAACTTTTTCTTAACTTCAACCAAGTATTAAATACTGTATGTATAGCTCCAAAAATCCACAATTCAACATTGAACACAACTTGGCACAAGCACGCTTAACACATTTCACCAAAAAAAGTTAAAGTTGGCTTCAAACATGAAATTAGAAATTAGCTAGCCAAAGAACATGAAAATTGTTATCTAATGTTAGTCTGAGCTCCCAAAGTTAGCTTTCTAAAAGCTAACTTGTCACAAAAACAGTTTTAAGTAGGCCTGCTTGTGTACTTTTAAGTAATATGTTAAGTCTTGACAATAATCATGATTATGACAATCAATTCTTTCAACTTACCAGCTTCTGTGTGTCAAGTTTTTCAACTGCATTTACTCTCAAAGGGACTTTCTGTCACGGAATGCTCCAAAACAAGAAGATCCAAGTGCAGCATTTATTATAGAGTGCCAAAAAAATAAGGGCAAAACGGAGTACCATAAACACATAACAGAAAACAATAATCCAGCAACCAAAGACAAAGAAAACCGGGCTTATATGTGGACGAGTTAATAAAATAAATGAGACACAGCTGAATGTAATGAGACTAGATAGTCAAAGCAAAGGGTGATGGGAACTGAAGTCCAAAGAAACATAGAAAACTAAGAAGCGTACCCTCTGGTGGTTATAC
>NW_015639000.1:53982-54620 GCF_001515625.1 Sinocyclocheilus rhinocerous
ACACGGGTCACGACGAGGCGTTCCCCATAGCGACCCCTAGAGGACGCAGTTCGAAGTTCCCATGAAAGGGAACTAAGAAGTGTGCCCTTTGGTGGCTATACATGGGCACACCAACTAGACACTGTGACACTTATATGCAAAGGATGCTACAATACAAGTGATTTATGTCAAAGAGACACCAGCAGATGAAATTAGTATAACAGTCCATTGCTCAGCTGAGGTTTTAGTATCTTATCCACAGAGTGAAGAATAGTGTCTGAACCGGCTGTGTGATACAGACATCACACAGGAGACAATTTAATATACAGTATGTTGCATTCAAATAATAATAATAATAATAATAATAATAATAATAATAATTTGACATGCCTGAGTAACATTGTCACTTGTCATATGATGATAAAAAACAAACAAATATACTGCAAATACCATCTACCCCACTTTCCCCTATACTGCATAACTAGGCAGAGTACTATTCTGCATATAGCCATGTTATCACATCATGTTCCGCTCATGTCAGCTGAGGCTACAGTGTTCACAGGTTCACCCAAGTAGATAGTGGAGTATTGGAAAAATGTCACCTCATCTGATGAATCTCAAATTCTGCAGAGACATGCAGATGGTAGTGTCATAATTTG
>NW_015639000.1:54678-61601 GCF_001515625.1 Sinocyclocheilus rhinocerous
TACTCAAAATAAAACTCTATATTAATTTTTTTTTTATCATATAAAGTGACTGTATCTCGTCACAAGACTCAAGATTAAACCGCTCAATTTATATGGATTCATTTTACTAACACTAAATTTTGGTTACCTAGACTTTCAATTGAGGAACAGAAACCTTTTATTTGTGATTAACCAGTCTTATGGGTTTAGAATGACATGATAAGTGATAGATTTTTCATTTTTGGGTGAAATATCCCTTTAGTTATAAATTTATTGTTCGATGTATGTTTGTGAGATTATTGGTATTTGTGGGAGGACAGAAATTCTAAACTGTACTGAGATTATGAACAGAGGCTTGTGCCTTTATTTGAATAAAGGTGTTCCATTGTGTCATTGTGGTAGAATAAAATTCAGTTTTGTTAAGCTTCTCATGGCCAAGCCACTGCAGTGGGACAGGTTTGTTTCAGTGTGATTGGATTTCTGTAGATTAACAGAAGTAATTCCTGTTGCCGTCAGATAAAGCTGGTAGGGGTACACCAGACTCCTCATAGAAGGCAGGAACTGAGGTATTGATGCCAGGCATTATGTAGGAAAGAACTTGTTAACAGGAGTTCGCTCTGATTGCTGAAGCACCTTACCCCACTTACTTTAGAGTTTAAAAGAGGTGTCAGGGTTATGTTCTGTTTAAGGCTGGCCGCACACTAGACGATTTTAAGCCCGATTTTAAGCCCGATTTGCATCCCCGAACGATGGGGGGGGGGGGGGGGTTCACGGCTTGTCGCAAACTATTTTTTGTCCAAAATGTGGTGTCATCACGGTTATTTATCTGATCCCGATTGAGACGGAGCGTCCCCAAACTCAAATCGTTTGATATTTACGACTCTTGATCGGGCTGCCTCTGACGTGATACCCGCGATAGCCAATGAGAGCGAGCAAGCGTCACCCACCGGATGTTGCGTGCTTCTATAGCTGAAACTCGGCAGCCACAAACATGCCATGGAAGCAGAGAACATAAGCCATATTATTTTTTTCTACTTTGTTTTTCACTGTAAAACAGAACGCGTGCCAGAAGAGCCAGCTCACAATGTTGCTTGTCCTCTATTTGTTCTTCTTCGTCTATAGCTGAAACTTGGCAGCCACAAACATGCCATGGAAGCAGAGAACATAAGCCATATTATTTTTTTCTACTTTGTTTTTCACTGTAAAACAGAACGCGTGCCAGAAGAGCCAGCTCACAATGTTGCTTGTCCTCTATTTGTTCTTCTTCTCTAGTCACGTTTGATATCGCGAGTGTCTGTGAGATCACGTGTCACTGTGAAACCATTCCTACAGTCAACAAGTGTGTGGTCTCGTGGTCTGGTCGAATCATCTAATGTGTGCGTTCAGAGGATTATAAGGCTAAAAATCGGTTGAACTGTCTTCATGTCTGTGGTCTCCCATAGTTTTAAAATCGTTTAAGATTTGAAAATCGTCTAGTGTGCGACCAGCCTAAATTTGGTTTTCCCATATTTCTGGATACCTGAGTTAACTATTTAGTCTCCTTGATTAATTAGTTCCACACACCTGTTTCTGTTCTTCATGATTACTCTCCTCTTGCATTTAAGCCCAGCGATTTCCTTTGGTCCCTGTCTGGTAATGTTTATGCCAGTGGTGTTCATTTTTTGTATGCTATTGTTATTACCGTTATTACACTTGTATACAAAACTTCGTATTATGCTTGTTATAGAGTGTGTGACGTCACGTGCACTACCGCCGGTGGCAGTAGACAACCGCGATTGTCACGGCGACCGTCACAGCCCTACCTTCCAGCGAACCGTCCCAGACAGGATTTCACTGCATTTGTGGAGTGTGTGCTGGTGAATAATGGATCGCCATTCACTGTCTGCCCAGCGTAGGACATCACCAGCCCCACTCCCAATCCAGAGCCCAACCAGCAATCACCTCACTGCACGGAGTGATCGCTTGAGCCAGATCAAGAGCCAGATCAAAAGACAGAGCCAACCATTGCCCTGGAGCCCAAGTCACTTAAAGTGTCTGACCAGGTGCGCGAGCTGGCAACATCACCTGTTCCCGAGGGAATTCTCGTGGAGTACAAGGGTATGGAATGTAGCCCAATATCTCCTTAATCTCCAGCATCTACGCTAGTTCTGCCCAGCTTAGTATCTCCTGCGTCTCCGGAATCACCTGCATCTCCACTGGTTCTGCCCAGCTTAGCATCTCCTGTGTCTCCTGAAACTCCTGAGTCTCCGCTGGTTCCGAGCGGCTCCTGTTCTCCTGAGTTCCCACTCAGCCTCCCACCTCCTTTTCCAGAATCTGCCTCTTCCTCCATTCCATTCCTCCTGCTTTGTATTGTCCCTCAATCCCTCTGTCTCCGGCTGGCTCCTCCTTCCCTCTGCCTCACCTTTGTCCTCTGTCGCTCCAGCTCCGCCGCAGTCTTCCAGGTCCCCATCTCCACCTCGCTTACATGAGCCATCAGCTCTGCCTTGGCCCTCCAGGCCTCTGGTGTCACCCTGGCTCTCTGTCTGCTCTGCTCCATCTCCATCACTCGTCCCCATGGTGTCATTAAGGCCTTCTCCACCATGGCTCCTCCCTCTCTCGATTGGACCACCATCTGGCTCCTCCTGCTCCTGGCTTCCCCCTAGCCCCTCCCACCCTCCACTTCACCATGAACTGTATTATTTACCCTGGACTATCACGAATCACAGTTTAGCAGTTGTACTCTTTATGTGTGCTGAAAAAAAAGAGGAAGGGAGAAGAGTTTGAGGTAAGCAGTTTTAAGTTTTAGCGCCATTGTCACATTGATCAACACACCATTTCATGTTGCATTTTTATTGGCTAGTCAGCAGATGTAGGTCATAGCAGCAAACACACTGTGCGATGATCATGCTGAATTTCTGACACTGTCAGAAAATTATCATATGCTATCTTTGGTAGCAAAACCGTGACAAAGGCCGTGTTTGAACCTCCCTCACTGTATGACATAGGAACACCGATTAGGAGCCATGATCATCGAAATTGCCACAATTGTTTCACGATGGCAATCTTTCGTCTAGGACAGCCGAAAATTGTACTGTGTATCCCGGGCATTAATCACACACCTCAGTCTCAGTCTTTGTCTGGTCTCCAATGTGAAAAACACAAATACTTACTTGCAATCGACTTACCTGCAATTCCTTGGTCCAGCGATTCCTAGTCCAGCGTTCAAAGTTCTCCTCTCCTCCTCTGAGTTCCAGTGTCTCTCTTCCTCCTCGCCGTGCACTTTCCTCTCACCTGCACTCGACAACTGAGGTTTGTGTGATCCATAGCTCAACGAACTCTTGTCACTCACAATCCATTCTGCTATATCTGTTGCATATTGCTATCTTGCTCACCTGTATGTTTGTTCACTGTTGTCAGTGGATTTTCTCTGTTGTTCTCTCTGAGTCTGGATTCCCTAAAACTTCCCTGCTGAAAAATTATTTTTTGCATGCTGGGACCAGTATGGGATGCTGGTTGCTGGTTTGCTGGTCTCCAAAATCAGATGCTTATTGATTTTGCTTACTTATTTGCTTGGAATGCTGGTGTGCTGGTGGATATTTTGGGTGCTGGTATGATCCCAGCAAAACCACAACAAAACTCCAATAATTATCCAAATAAATGTAATAAATTATTTAAAGAAATTATTAAGTTTTATATATATATATATATATATATATATGACGCTGGTTGCATGTTTACTGAGACAGCAAAACCCTCAGTGTTAAACAAGCATTGCTCAATTTTCATATAGTCCTAATTAGGGGGTGCACCGATCCGATATTCAGTATCGGTATCGATCCGATACTGGGATTTTCTGCTGAATCACGTATCGGTCAGACGAGGCCAATCCAAACCAATATTCTGCGTATACTATTCTGTTATTGTTAAGCCCCACGAAAGCCATAAAAAAACATTATAAAGCACAATAAAGTTTTTGCGCATTATATGTCAAGTGTTCTGAAGCCGTTCCACAGTTTAATATGAGGTACAGATCAATATTTACCAAAGTCAATTTCACATAACTCTTCGCTCCACTGCAGCTGTCAGTCATCCTCCATTCAGCATTCAAACTGCGCATTGCGTTTGGTTGCTACAGTCAAAACGATGAAACTCTCTCCAAGATGATTAAATGTTCCTAATATTATACTTGATCCGTAAATAAAGATAAATGATTTTGCATAAAAGGACTTTATCTTGCTGGAGTTTCGTGCTGTTTCTAAATCATGTTAATTTCTACCAGGTATCTGTTAGATCGCAACACTGGAGTAGAGAGCACTATGAATTGTTCTTCATGAGCACAGTAACTGGAATTTAAATCTGTTAAAAGAAAAGGCTTAAACTAATGCACAGATTTAATACACTGCGCATTATTATCTCTTCACTTTGTGCTTTGAACTTCTTCATGCGGAATGCTGTGCCTGCGCGCTGTGATTCCGTGTTGCTTCAAGCGCATCATTCTGCGCATGGGATGCGCATAAGCGCATTGTGCCGGTGTACCGACAAAACATGCTACCAATCATATTGTACTACCAAAAATATATTTAAATCATCAGAACACCGGTCTGTATTTGAGCCTTTCGTATTATAATACTTTTGCCTAATGAAAGATTATCAATAGCCTAAAAGTTGTTCGTCTTATCTATCATATGTTGCTGCAACATTACTGTGCTATACATTTAAAAGAAATGTATTTTAATTTATAATATGTGACCCTGGACCACAAAACCAGTCATAAGGGAATTTGGTCATAAGGGATCATCTGAAAGCTGAATAAATAAGCTTTCCATTGATGTATGGTTTGTTAGGATCGGACAATATTTGGCCGAGATACAACTATTTGAAAATCTGGAATCTGAGGGTACAAAAAAATATTCGAAATACCGAGAAAATCGCCTTTAAAGTTTTTCAAATGAAGTTCTTAGCAATGAATATTACTAATCAAAATTTATGTTTTGATATATTTACAGTAGGAAATTTGCAAAATATCTTCATTAAACAAGATCTTTACTAAATATCCTAATGAATTTTGGCATAAATAAAAATCAATAATTTTGACCCTTACAATGTGTTGTTGGCTATTGCTAGAAATTTAACCGTGCTACTTAAGACTGGTTTTGTGATCCAGGGTCACCTATATATTTAAATATAAATATTGTCACGTTTATGGTCTGTTTTTGTTTTGTTTTCCCTCTGTTCCTGCCTCCTGTTTCTGTATGCCCTTATTTGGTTTCCTTCCAGTTCCTGTCCTGATTGTTTATTTGTCTCAGCTGTGTTCTATTAATTATCCTTGATTACTCCTCACCTGTTTCTGTTCTCCCTGATTGCGTTTCATGTGTTTATAAGCCCTGTGTTTCTAAGTTTCCCTTGTCCAGAATTGAACGTCGATGTTGTGTTTCCCTGCCTGCCTTGTTTTACCCCGTCTTGGATGATTAAAGACATTTACTTTGAGTTTATCCCACATCTCCTCGTTCTTCGTTTCGCCACAGAAGGCAACCGTGGCAAATATATTACTTGTTTTATGTATTTTACAACAATACAAAGAGCAATGTGTGACATTTTACCAAATTTAGTCCTACATTTATTCACTTTTATTTGTTCCCCAATAAATACTGTTTTTTTTTTTCACTAAAAGGTTAGATTTTATAAAATTAGATTTTTCTAGAGTAACTTTTTCTACTGAATTGTCCACTAACCTAGTTTATAATAGCATTGTTGTCATAGATTATGGTTATATATATTTTTTTTTTCTTTTCTTTATAATGAAGTTGTGTATATTTAGTAGATTGTGTGTAAAGAAAAGAATTTCAAGTTTATCTTCGTCGCGAGCTCTTCATCTCCTTCATCGAGCAGTTATTGTGACAGAATACCAGCTAGACCAGCACTAACTAGCACTACACCATCACTAGCCAGTATAAACAAGTCTGGACCAGCATAGAATTCATGCTGTTTATGCTGGATTTTTCAGCAGGGTTGTACAATATTTTGTATTTGTAACATGTTTTTTTGTTTATGAATTTTGTCGAGTGAACATGCAAATGCTTATTTCTGAAACCTTCCTGCATATATTTATGAATTCTTTAAATATGAAACTAGTACAGGTGCATCTCAATAAATTAGAATGTCGTGGAAAAGTTCATTTATTTCAGTAATTCAACTCAAATTATGTCCAAATAAAGGGACTGGAGTTGTAAATACATAAGTGTAGCTTCTTCTTACGCCCTCTAGGCATATGTTGGTAAGTTTTATTTTAGTTAGAGTAGGCAGATTTATTGGTAAAAAACTTTCATTTATAAATCATTAACAAACATTATATAATGCTTAACAGATCATTAGTTAATATATATTCACATAGCTAGAAATATGAGATAATGTTTTTGTTAATGTTTACTAATGAACTTACTAAACATTACCTAATGATTGATATGTGATAATTTAATGTAAATTGAACTGCTTACAAATATCAGTACATTTTCAGTTCATATGATCTTCATTTGTTGGTCTTTGTTGTGTAGACCTCTATTTACACATCTTAACAAATAATCTATTAATTATTTGTTCATGTTTTTGCAATTAATCTAAAGTGGAAACCATTCATAATTTGCAAATGTTTATAAATGTTTACTAATCATTAATACTTTTATGAGCAGTCATCTGAATGGCAAAAAGTGTCCCGAACCATTCAGTTTGTAAACCAAAATATGTCTACTGTAATGTTTGAAGAACGACAGACAAACGATGCTCTGTCTTAACTTTTAATCAGAACACAGAACAGCTGTATCAAAGGCGCAGCAGCCTAACTAACTCGCTCGTCTCACCCACATTAACCCTATAGCTGCTAGTGCAGCAAAATAAACCGCAATTTCACAATGATTATAAAGTCTGTGCTACACTACATTCTTTATTATTAAACGAAGTAATTAGAACAA
>NW_015639000.1:65410-76849 GCF_001515625.1 Sinocyclocheilus rhinocerous
CAACATGATGTAAACACACTAACTAGCAGAAGTGTTTGTGGGCAGGTCAGACTCTGTTGTATTTCGTGGGCAGACGGGGATTATGCAAATGTGTTACCCAGTCACGTATACCGGTAACAGGCAAAAGATTTGAAAATATGACGACTCGTTAAGGCGATTCAGAATCGACTCTCTCTTTTGAGAGACAATATCTTTATTTATCATGCACTTTTTTGATTAACAACTTTGCAGATTGTTTTCATTTAAGGATAGCTACATTATAAACTGCAAAAGAGATATGTTTCAGAAACCCATATGACCTGCTCTTTAAATGTTTATAAACTATTACGAATTGTTTAGTATCTTTATGGGCATTTGACACTCACATTAGTATACTACTCTTCAGTATATCATTAAACAGGATATTCCTTGAATCATAAATAAACAGGGGAAAACAAATCATTTTTTAAAATAAAATACTTGTTCATTTATCAAAACAATATAATATAAACAGATTGAACAGTGTTCCCTTATAAAAATCAAATTGACCCCTGTACACTGTTGACCCTTTAACCAACCCTTAAACCTACCCATACCATCAAACCTGTCCCTAACCTGACCCGTATCACACGTCAATAGCAACAAAAGTGTTGTGCATTAACACAAGCGTTTCATCATTTTATAACATCTGTTAAATTCATTTGTAGATTGTCAATAAGTTCTTGATCATATGGAATTAAAAGTTTAGGGGGCTGGGAATCCCTCCAGGCTTCACATCAGTCGGGCTGTACATCAGATCTGGGCAATTACAACTACCCCTCTCTTCCCTGGTTGAGGAGTTCCAAGTAGCAAAGTGCAGGGTGGCCATGACCTGCTGGGACTCAAGAGACAGCAAGGTCAGAGAAGCTGGTATAAAAACCAGGTCAGGACGAATGTGGGAGGCCTCAGCATCTCTGGCCCTAGCAGAAAGGAACTTAAAGCTCAAAGACATCATCGGAGCACCATGCATGGGAAGGCAAGGTCTGGGAATGACCCACTTCCAAGAGTGGGGGAAAGCCAATCCTGTGGAGAGGAGAGCCATGGTCCAGGCTGAAGTAAGGGGCCTAGAGGAAGAGCAGAGGAAAGCAAAGGTTGTGGGGCCAGGATCCCAGGGAGCCTGGACAATGTGGGATCTCCCCAAGAGGAAGGTGACATGGGCTGACCTTTGGAGGGTCGAGCCATATCGGATCTCCTTCTTGCTTAGGGCCGTCTATGACACCCTTCCAACCCCTGTGAATCTACACAGATGGGGGATGAGGGACGACCCAATATGCAAGCTCTGCGGGCAAAAGGGAACGATGGCACACATATTGTCAGGATGTAAGACCATGCTTGCCCAGGGCAGATACAGATGGTGCCATGACAAAGTACTGACTGTGCTAGCTGACATCCTAGAGCAGGAGAGGACCAGGAAATGGCAACATAAGAGCAAGCCGCCACCTGGTATAACATTTGTCAAGGAGGGGACAAAGCCACCAGGGCCCAATAAATCCAGGGTTAGCCTCCTGCTGTCTGCCTAAGCATGGGAGCTTAGGGTAGACTTGAAGATAAGACTTCAGTTCCCAGATGTCGTCCATACTACCTTAAGACCCGATGCAGTCCTTTTCTCCACAGAAGGAAAGAAGATCATCCTAGTGGAGCTTACGGTGCCGTGGGAAGAGGGGTGGGAGGAGGCAATTGAAAGGAAGTCTGAACGCTATAAAGACCTGGTGCAGGCCTGCAGGGACAAAGGCTGGCAGACATGGTTGTACCCAGTCGAGGTGGGATGCAGGGGCTTCCCAGCCCAGTCAGCCTGGAAGCTGATGACAGACGTTGGACTGAGGGGGGCTGAGAGAAAGAAGGCAGTGCGAAGACTGGGGGAGGCAGCAGAGAGAGCCTCTTGTTGGATTTGGAACAGGAGGGAGGAGTTGAGCTGGCAACCAGGATGGAGGGAGTAGTGGCTGGCCACCACTGCTGACCCCCGCCAACAGTAGAGTGTTATGGTTAAGGGTCGAAACACTTAATTTCACTTCAGTAAAACTACTTTGTTACTGTCCACCACTGCTTATTACATTTTAAGGAGGGTAACTTATTCCAAAGTAACCTTCCCAACACTGTACATCATGCACAGGTGTTTGTTGACATCAGTCTTATTCTGTAGGACTTTGTGTCTAACATCCTTGGCTCTCTTTCCCTAGAATGACACAGCACTTCCAAAACACTTTCAGTTTCTGTTTCCTATGAAGACAGCATGTTCATGTTCAATTTTTAACTCTTAATTTGATAATTTTATTCATTTTTGCTTTTTTAAAAAAAAAAGGGCATTTAAATGTTCATCCCGCCAACAGGAGCGTGTTATGGTTAAGGGTCGAAACACTTCATTTCACTTCAGTAAAACTACTTCGTTACTGTCCACCACTGCTTATTACATTTTAAACAGGGTAACTTGTAATATGTAACCTATTCCAAAGTAACCTTCCCAACACTGTATATCATGCACAGGTGTTTGTTGACATCAGTCTTATTCTGTAGGACTCTGTGTCTAACATCCTTGGCTCTCTTTCCCTAGAATGACACAGCACTTCCAAAACACTTTCGGTTTCTGTTTCCTAGGAAAACAGCATGTTCATGTTCAATTTTTAACTCTTAATTTGATAATTTTATTCATTTTTGCTTTTTTTTTATGCATTTAAATGTTCATCTTTGTTATTCAGTTAAAGGAAATGCATTAATGCTTTAAAAATATATATATTTATTTTACTGTGTTTCTAATATTGTTTGTAAAACTGAAAGTGAAACTGAGAATGGAATGGTTTATAAACCGGCACCATGGCATAAGCTTCCAGACTGGACTGCAAACTGACTGAGAAACAGCAAGTCTTTTTCTCCTTCAAAATTTAAACAAAATATGGGAAATTCGTCATCTAAACCAGTAATAAGCCCAGGTAAGATGAGACAACATTTTGTATGTGTAATATTTCAGTATTTTATTATATGGTTTTAGACAATCGGAGATAAATCAGTTTGCTGCATTGTTAAACTCATTTTAAACTCATGTTGTAAATAAATTGTATTTTTTATTTTATTTTTATTTTTTTTTAGAATTGGAAAAACCATGGAGGGAATCTGACTGGGGGTAGGTTCATTACATATGTTAATAGCCAAGCTATTTATGGGTATGTAGACAATAATGTTTGTTGTCCTATGTTCAATATTTAGTTAAATAGGAATTCAGATGAAATGGCAAATAAGAAGCTATATGAGCTTAATCTCGAAAATATTACTTGGATCTTACCTATTAGTAATTATTTTATGAAATGGGTGTGGCTCTATGACTTTCATAGCAAAAGAATGAATATAAAAATGTATTAAAACAAACCAAATGCATTATTTTATCAATAATAGAGACCTTTTATGAAACATACATCAATTACATTTGTGTTATTTACAAACATTATGTACAAATATTATGTAAAGAATGTTGTATCTTGTGCTGGCACAGACAGAAGGAAGAGCTGAAGAAAAGTCTAGAAGGGTTCTCTGTGAGTCATCCAGATATAAAGTGCATCAGGATCCTGGTAGCTGGACAAATTGGAGCAGGGAAGTCCAGTTTTATTAATTCTGTCAACAGCACCTTCCAAGGGCGGATCACAAGTGGAGCACTAGTTAATACAAATAGTGTCTCCAGCCACAGTTTCACAAACAGAGTAGGTATTACTTACAAATAATATTGCATTTACAGCACTTAAATGAAGAGGTTCTTCTTCTTCTTCCTCCTCCTCCACCTTCTTCTTCCTCCTCTTCTTCCTACTCCTCCTCCTTCTTCCTCATCCTCCTCCTCCTCTTCTTCTTCTTCTTCCTCTTCCAAGGAAATGCATCAAGTTTTAATATTCAGAATAACCTAAAAATCTTTAGTTGAGCCATAGTATTTGCATTATGAGCATTTTGGCTAACTATGTGTGCCTTTTCAACCAGAAACTACAGTATTTATGATTTTCTTTTTTTCTTTTCTTTTTTTGTTATTGTTTTGTAGATTACAACACACAGAGTCAGAGGTGCAGATGGTGATTTGCCTTTTATCTGGACTGATACAATGGGTTTAAAAACTGAAGCAATGGAGGGGTCTCAGCCAGAAGATATCATCAAAGCCATATATGGGCATGTGAAGGAAAACTGCAAAGTAATTAACCACATTCATTAATAAATAAATAAATAAAACAAATAAACAAAAAATACATCTTTGAAAAGGATTTATATTTGTGAAATACATATGATATTTTCACATATGTTTTTCTCTATTTTAAATCTTAGTTCAACACAGAGGAGCCACTTGATCACAAGAGTGAAGATTACGTCAGTGACCCTTTACTGTCTAACCAGGCTTTCTGCCTGGTTTATGTTGTGGACTCAAAAACAATCGAATTAACAGATACCCGACTTATTGACAAACTGAGGATAATCCGCCACAGAATCAGAGATACGAGTGAGACTGGTCTATGAATTATGAGTATTGTTTTCATAGGAGATTAAGTAATGTTGCTATGGAAGTTTTTTTTCCCTATCAAAATGAAAATAAAAATTCAACTGTACTGTACTGTCTGTTTACTCACGTGCATCAGACTGGCACTCCTCATTTGCATTTGAGCATTTTATTTATAATTTGCGATGTCCGATTGAGCATTTGATTTGCCTTTTGTGATGTTGGTTTGAGTATTTGATTTATAATTGAGCATTTATCATTTGCGATGTCAGTTTGAGCATTTGATTTGAGCACTGAATTATAGATTTAATTATGACAGGTTTATACTGGGTTGATGATGAAAATTAAATATAAAATACAAATGATTTTTAATTTGATTTTTGATACAGTTCATGCTTCCCCGAATAAGGAAACTTTCATACCTTAAATATTCATCAGATTAGATCCAAAGCTATGTTTAGGAAGATTCTCTATAAGGTATCTTTGTTAATGATTTAAAATATTTTGAACTTAACGTTCAGCCTGTTCTCAAAGACAAATAACATTTTTCTTAAGACAACAAGAAAAAACTGAACCATTTCATAGACCACTAACTCTTTCATTGTAGGGATTCCTCAAGTGATCGTCATGACTAAAGTGGATGAAGCATGTCTACTGGTGAAAAATGACCTAAAGAAGGTATACACCAGCAAGATGATCAAAAAGAAGGTAAATCATGCCATTTAATGTCCTATGTGTTTCACTTTGTGGAAATAAAATTTTTGAATACTGAGTTTGCCTGATATTTGTAGAATCATCTCTGTTTTTTTGTTGTTGTTTTTTTTTACCTTTTCTATAGATGCAAGTGTGCAGTGATATGATTGGGGTGCCATTGAACTGCATCTTTCCAGTGAAGAACTACCAAGATGAAATCAAAATAAATAATGATGTTGATGTTCTCATTTTAACAGCATTTGAACAAATTGTAAACCTCGCTAATGATAGACTGAGAGAAGTTGCTTCCAACTGATATGCACTTTATGCATACTGTATTGTGAATACAGACAATAATGTTTCTCTGCTCAATAACAGTGAAAACAACACCTGGAATGCACATTGATGACACTTGTTAACTACTAAGTATAAATGTACAAAATGTAAAAAAGTTTAATAATCAGTTTGGCAGCTTCATTGCAGAGTATTACAGTTTGTATATTTAGATGCTCTCTAAGACCACTTTTTGTCTAAGTTTTTTTTCTTTTTTTTTAAATGTTGATTTGAAGTGTCAGTTTTCGCATTAATATTACTTTAGTCAAACCTGAACAAAAAGCAAGCATTTTGTTACACATAACATTAATATTCAATAAAAAAGAGGTAAGTTGAGTTGGGTTGAGTGGTAAGTTAATTACAGAGTGGTAAGAGCATGGCTTCTACTGCCAGGCCTTTTTTGCGACATCTAGAAGCCTCCAGGCAGATGGGCAAACAACAGCTCAAATGGTGTGAAACTGCTGGAAGTGTGAGGACTTCTCTGCCACTGAAGACAAACTGTCTGTTTGGGGTTGGTACATTGAGGTCTAAAGATTTTTACTCTCAAGAGTTTACAGAGATTGGCCATAAGCCAGGAGATAAAGGAGGTGTTTCCTCACATATCTCAACGACAATAACATCTCCATGGCAGCCAGTATAATCTGGTGGAGGGAAACTACCTCTAGGTACATTTGTTCAAGTTAATTCTCAAGTACTACAATGATGTGGATACATTTTTGGGTCTGTGCTGACTCACGCATTCCAACTCTGCACTACCGTGTCTCTGGATCAGAGTACAGTGTGTGTGCTTTGTGGAGGTTCATGTGACACTGACACAAAACCTTAATTTACCCCAAAGAAAAGCATATATACATAGTTCAGACTCTCTTCATGTCTCTTTCTTGACTCAGATTTAAGACCAAGTTCAGTCTTATCCAGTCTCAACTACAGACACAGAATAGCATACGCTGTTTGCGTTCAGTGGATACTCTCCAAAATGGCACCAGGCCGAAGATGAACGGAGCTTTTACGGGTTTAGAACGACACGAGGGTGAGTAATTAATGACAGAATTTTCATTTTTAGGTGAACTAACCCTTTAAGAGCCGTTGGGGAATCCTGGAGTGTGACATAAGAGGGAAACCTCAGTATTACAACTCAGTGTCACACAAGCCATGATATAAAGTTAAGGAAACTAAGCAACTGAAATCAATATCTTAGATGTAATTAGTTCTGTATATCAGCGTTGGGGAAAATAGCATTATAATCTCCTTTGGTAGAGAAAGCTGCTTACATGTGGCTTCACGGGGAAACGAGTGACACCGAAGATGCTGAATTAAACGTAAACACAGCTTTTAAATCCTAATCAGCTTTTCCACAAATACATACTGGCCCTGATAATCATAACTTCTACCACTTGCTCCATTTCTGCAGATCAGTTTTTGTGAATTAATGACTTGCTCTACCTGTTGCTTTGGTCTCCATCAACACCCGCTTGCGCCACCTGCTGGTGAGTGACTAACAGCAGATGCATATCATGCATCGGTACTCTACTGCTATTCCTGCAGTTCCCAGACGTGCAATGCTGAATTATCTGCCGAATTTGAACCACTGAATTAGTTGAAGAACATTTGTAAAATAAAATAAAATGGACTGAAAATTGCCTGTCGAATATTATACATTGTATTTTTAAACTGATTGAATGTTTTGGAAGTGAACTATGAAAGGTGAATATGAATTATTGAATGTTTAATTATGAAAATGTGTGTGAAATGTTTTGAACTGAAATATCGACAGCTTAAATAAACAACTATGTTAAATTTCAGCCCCTAAAAAAGCAAGCCCTGAAAATACATGGTATAAAATGCAAGCACTGTTAATGCAATGCATTATTTTATTTTTAATTTTTTTTCCAGTTAGTGCAATTCAGCATGGTTTTTTGTTTCAAAGACATTTGTCATTATGTTACTTCCATGGAGAACAATTGTATCAGTGCTTAAAACATATGATTTTATGGCCTTTTGTTTAGGTCTTGACAAGGGACAGATCTAACACTTAGGGGATAGTTCCTTGCAGGAAACAGGATGATAAGAAAATTTCAAACAAGTAAAAGTTTGATTAAACTAAATTCATGTACAACATTAGAATGGATGTCTATGTTTTCTGTAAGTATTACAGCTCACCCCTGTGATGAGGGAGGCTGACTGGCAGTCTGCGATGAGCCACAACTGATATTAATGGAGTCTCATCAATTTTGCTTCAATCATATGGAGTAAGGACAAAGTATGCTGTGTCTTGACCTAGACCTTGACATAACAGAAGAACATAAAGACATTAAAGGAACTGCCAATTCAAATAAACATAATAAAAAATTTAGTTTAATAAGTTTATCTCATAAAAAAAATTAAAAAAGTAAACATATATAGATAAACTTCACAGGAATAAATTGGGTGTACGCAGACCACAGGGGTTCTAAAAAGTTAATTCGGTTCAAGTGGTCACACATTGTTTATGGATTCAAGTCATGAATGCCTAAATAAAAAGATAAAGAAAACATAAAGTATACAATGAAAAATATATTTCATGAGAATCTAACTTTCCCAAATTTTAATTATGTATTATTACAGTGCCCCCAACTGATTGTTTGAGTGGAGTTAATAAGAGTCTAAGTACATGCAGAACTAATTAAAAACTATATAAGTTATTATATATTATGAATAATAAATAAACATAAACAACTTTGGTGCTCTCTCAAGGATCATCTAATCTATTAAAAATTAAAGATCCTTTTGGTAGATGATTGTTACCTGATATTATGACTACAAAATGTACTGTATTACAGAAAATCCTTAAAAAAAAAATCTTTAACAATGTTGAGCACATATTCAAACATAACCCTAACCAAAACTAACCCAAATATCAAACATATTTTAATAGTTTAGAACACACAAGGCAGTACCCTTTCAAAAGGTACTAATATGTACCATTAAAGTATTAATATGCACCATATAAGGTTCAATATATTTTACGATTTTGATTTATTTTCATCAATGTTTTATTTCCAATCCCACATTATTACTTAGGACTGGGGGGATGTGAACTTCTTTGGTCAAAGTGTGCGCTACATAAATTTAGTCTCTGCAGAGAAAAAGAGCAATAGCAATACACGGACCTGGCCAATGTAAAAAGCAGGATAATATTCTATACTCAAATTGTATTCCTTAAAGACAAGATTTAAGAGTGACCCGATTTAAATTAAGAATGATTGGTTTCAGCACTGAATTTTAAGCGTAACCTATTGATAATGTAACCAGTCTGGAGTAAATGATGCCAGACAGGCAGAAATTTTAAAAGTGGCTCTGTTATCTGTTACATCCCCATTAGTTTAGGGTTAATTAAAGAACATAAGCAACTAGAACAGTGAACAGTGAACTATAAAAAAAAAATAAAACTTTTACAAAGTAAACTCAAACAGGTCAAAAAAGAACTTGAAGCAAAATAGGTAGCTCTTTAGTGGAGACTATTTATATATAATGAAGAAAAAAAGAGGAAATTAGCACATTGAGTGCTGCCAAATGAAAGAACAGAAGAAAGCTATATAAAGGCAAAATAAGCCTGCCTCTAAAACAACCAAAATGTACACATTATGGCAAACATTCCTTACTTACTGTATAGACCGTTTAATCAAATTAAAATTGAATAAAATTATATTATGTGCATATTGCTTACAGTTCCTAGCACTCAAAGTGAATGAAAATATTATTGTGACTAGATGGTAATATTAAATCTGATTGGATTAGAGGTGGTTCTTGGCCTGAAACGTTTGAGAAGCACTGGTTTAGAGGACCAGTTCAGCAAGTGCCACTGAACATCATCACAATCTGTGTTCCATCGAATACTTGAGCTCTGATGCAATTGTCTGCAATATATATTTTTTGAAGTACCTCATTATAGATGCCTTATAACAGAACTTGCCACTCTTCCTTAAAAACAGCTAGAAACATGATGAATCTCAAATAAGAAGTAATGAATATTAAACAAGTAGAGTACAATAAAACCACAGACAGCACCTTAAGTGGCTCCATACAGCAGTTAAAAAGATGCTTCATGTTGTTTGTTGCCCTGATAAAGGCAACATACTCACAGTGGGGATGAAGGAGAGTTCAGCCTGTTATACTCTTGTCAAGTTGTTTACTGCTGTATGGCTGGACACATAGTTATTATTTTCACATGCATGCAATGCTGATATACAGAGAAGACTTTTTTGTGTTAAACAGTGTCCTGTTGGTAAATGTTTAAAGTTTTGAAATGTATAGTAATAATGGAATTTAATTTGTTTGTGGATGATGATTCAGTGACAGTGGCTCCAAAATGTATTTAGACAATGTTTTATTTGCATTTGTTCATTTAGAAAGGCAGGCACTTGTGTACAAAGTGATTTAAAGGCGTACTCAGTATTTTTTTTTTCTTTACACAAAGAAACTAACAGCACTTAAAGGAATGATTTGCTGAAAATTTGCTCACCCTCAGGCTGTCCAAGTTGTAGATGAGTTTGCTTCTTCATTCTTCAAATTTTAGCAATTAATTAGTTTCTTATTATCATACTAGCCTATTGGCTGTTTATTAGTACTTATAAAGCACATATTAATGCCTTATTCTGAATGACCGTATTTTTAGATCCCTTAATTCACCCCATACCTAAACTTAACAACTACCTTACTAACTATTAATAAGCAGCAAATTAGGAGTTTTTCCAGGGAAAACTTAGTTAATAGTGAATATGTTCCCTATTCTATTCTAAAGTGTTACCATTTAACATTTCATCACTTGCTCACCAATGGATCCTCTGCAGTGAATGGGTGCTTTCAGAATGAGAGTCCAAACAGCTGATAAAAACTTCACAATAATCCGCACCATAAAGCACATATTAATGCCTTATTCTGAATGACCATATTTTTAGATCCTTTAATTCACCCCATACCTAAACTTAACAACTACCTTACTAACTATTAATAAGCAGCAAATTAGGAGTTTTTCCAGGGAAAACTTTGTTAATAGTGAATGTGTTCCCTATTCTAAAGTGTTACCATTTAACATTTCATCACTTGCTCACCAATGGATCCTCTGCAGTGAATGGGTGCTTTCAGAATGAGAGTCCAAACAGCTGATAAAAACTTCACAATAATCCGCACCACTCCAGTCCATCAGTTAATGTCTTGTGAAGCAAAAAGCTGTGTGTTTGTAAGAAACAGTGGTGGAAAGAGTACTGAAAATTTGTGCTCAAGTACAAGTACTGTTACATTGCTAAAATAATACTCAATTACAAGTAAAAGTACAGGTGTTAAAAAGTACTTAAGTAAAAGTACAAAGTACTCTTTTTAAAAACCACTCAGAGTACTAGTTACTTCTTAGCTGTTGATATTTAATGAATTGTCAAAAACCACTAAATCAAATCGGAGATCCAAAATAAAACACAGCCATACAAATATATATTTGATTTCCATTTATTACTTAAAAACACTTACAGCAAGTGAAAAAATATCTGCATATATATACACACACGTCACAATGTGGGTAGATGAGGCACACAGCGAAGGGGTAATCCAAAGGTGAGTCTTTTATTTTCACACCAAGAGGTTAACACTGACGAACAAAGGATAAAAACACAACAACGTAACTTTAAAGCAAGACAAAGGAACTGAGGAAAACACAGGGCATATAAACACATGGAAAGTAATCAGGGAGAACTGAAACAGGTGAGGAGTAATCAATCAAAACAGGTGAACAGAATAAATGATGATTAACTAAATGAGAACAGGAACTGAACCAAATAGGGGCAAACAGGAACTAAACAGAAACAAACATGTGACAGATATCGCCCCCCTCTGAAAGGCGCGACCTCACGCCTCGGAGGTCCCACAGGACAGGCTTGGACCGGACACCTCCAAGGCGGTCCCGG
>NW_015639000.1:76980-78312 GCF_001515625.1 Sinocyclocheilus rhinocerous
AGGCTCCGAGGCCCTCCGTGGGCCATGACAGGGGACTGGAGCCCTCCCTGGGCTTACCTGGGGATCCAAAACCCTCCCTGGGCTTAACTGGGGATCCAAAACCCTCCCTGGGCTTAACTGGGGATCTGAAACCCTCCCTGGGCTTAACTGGGGATCTAGAGCCCTCGCTGGGCTAAACTCGGGGACTTGGAGCCTTCTCTGGGCTAAACTCGGGAATAGGAGCCCTCCGTGGGCTAAACTCGGGAACAGGAGCCCACTCTGGGCTAGATTCGAGGACTGGGAAGCGCTTACGAGGAGCTGGCACTGGAGGGTGCTCTGGAGGAGCAAGCACAGCAAGGCGCTTTCGAGGAGCTGGCACTGGAGAGAACTCAGGGGCTGGAGCCGACACTGGAGCCGACTCAGGGGCTGGAGCAGACACTGGAGCGAGCTCTGGGGCTCGAGCCGACACTGGAGCGAGCTCTGGGGCTCGAGCCGACACTGGAGCGAGCTCTGGGGCTCGAGCCGACACTGGAGCGAGCTCTGGGGCTCGAGCCGACACTGGAGCGAGCTCTGGGGCTCGAGCCGACACTGGAGCGAGCTCTGGGGCTCGAGCCGACACTGGAGCGAGCTCTGGGGCTCGAGCCGACACTGGAGCGAGCTCTGGGGCTCGAGCCGACACTGGAGCGAGCTCTGGGGCTCGAGCCGACACTGGAGCGAGCTCTGGGGCTCGAGCCGACACTGGAGCGAGCTCTGGGGCTCGAGCCGACACTGGAGCGAGCTCTGGGGCTCGAGCCGACACTGGAGCGAGCTCTGGGGCTCGAGCCGACACTGGAGCGAGCTCTGGGGCTCGAGCCGACACTGGAGCGAGCTCTGGGGCTCGAGCCGACACTGGAGCGAGCTCTGGGGCTCGAGCCGACACTGGAGCGAGCTCTGGGGCTCGAGCCGACACTGGAGCGAGCTCTGGGGCTCGAGCCGACACTGGAGCGAGCTCTGGGGCTCGAGCCGACACTGGAGCGAGCTCTGGGGCTCGAGCCGACACTGGAGCGAGCTCTGGGGCTCGAGCCGACACTGGAGCGAGCTCTGGGGCTCGAGCCGACACTGGAGCGAGCTCTGGGGCTCGAGCCGACACTGGAGCGAGCTGCGGGCAGCTCGGGGAGCCATGGTGGAGCGGACAGTTCAGGAGGCCATGAAGGAGCAGACCGTTCAGGTTGCCATGGCGGAGCAGACAGTTCAGGTTGCCATGTTGGAGCTGGTAGCTCAGGAGGCCATGGCGGATCCTCCGTGGCCTTAGCCGGCTCGGCCCCAAAATTTTCTTGGGGAAAACGAGGAATGCGGGGGGGCACTCTGGAGGAG
>NW_015639000.1:78375-87098 GCF_001515625.1 Sinocyclocheilus rhinocerous
AGCCGACACTGGAGCGAGCTCTGGGGCTCGAGCCGACACTGGAGCGAGCTCTGGGGCTCGAGCCGACACTGGAGCGAGCTCTGGGGCTCGAGCCGACACTGGAGCGAGCTCTGGGGCTCGAGCCGACACTGGAGCGAGCTCTGGGGCTCGAGCCGACACTGAGGCGAGCACTCGGGCACGTCTTCGGAGCGGCGAAATGTGCGGCAGTTTCCATGCCGCGGGGAAAAAACGGGAAAACAAAAACTATTCAAAAAGGCCGGAAAACAAACAAGGGGGAAAAGACGTCGCTTACTTTCAGTCTTATGGTCTTGCTTTCTGTCATGATGTGGGTAGATAAGGCACACAGCGAAGGGGTAATCCAAAGGTGAGTCTTTTATTTTCACTTAACACTGACGAACAAAGGATAAAAACACTACAACGTAACTTTAAAGCAAGACAAAGTAACTGAGGAAAACACGAGGCATATAAACACATGGAAAGTAATCAGGGAGATCTGAAACAGGTGAGGAGTAATCAATCAAAACAGGTGAATAGAATAAACGATAATTAACTAAATGAGAACAGGAACTGAACCAAATAGGGGCAAACAGGAACTAAACAGAAACAAACACGTGAAAATACATCTATCTAAATTTCATTAGTTAGCTTGATTTTGTTTCTCGATATTGTTTCTTAATCACCACATGTAAGAAACACCATCAAGTCCATAAAACACATCAAAACTCCATGAAGTACAAAAATTGTATTGATTAGAACATTTGTTTAAAGAGAAAACACACCGGGACATTTGAATGCACATCACATTTTGACATTACCGATACTGCTTGCAATCAAAATGCAATAGACGGGTCTACAGAAGGTAAATTAATACTTTAAATTAAAGTGTTATTGAACTGCTGTTTATATTTTCATATGGGCCTGGATCTACTGTACAGCGGTGCTTGATCAAATGAAAGCACCAGCACCCTCAGTTGAAGCTGTAATAATAGCATATTGGCATAACAGATTTGACAAATGATCCAGTACGTATTTGTGTTTGCGCTCTGGACAGCATCAAAGGTTTCTATTTTCAACATGTTTCTATAGCGTTGAGCAATGTAGCCAATCACAGGCATGTCTGTTGATTTCTTGAATGCAAGGGCCAATCAGATGTGTTTAATTTAGAATTCACTTGCCATGAGACGAGACACGACACAACACAAGATTTCAAAATAAGAATGAGATGAGATTTTTTACACAATATTTTTTTTTTTAATCTTCAGTGACAAAATACTTGACTGGAAAAATAGTCTGCAGGTGCATTTTAAAATGTTTTAACTTATCTTGTGAATGCAATTTCAATTCTACTTTCTGAGATGCATTAAAAGACAATGATATCCAAGCACCTTTAAAAGTGAAATTGTATGATTCCACATGAGTGTCTTCAGACCTTTGAACTGTATATGAAATATGAGCTTCTAGAACGTCTGACCTCCTAACTGAACACCTTTCCACAAAATGAACATAGATATAAAAACATAGAAATAAACAAATGAAATAAGTTTTTTTTTCTTAGTCTCAAGTGCAAACAATAAGTGCAACCATAATCAAATTCAATGCACATGCACATTGGCTGGTCTAGCCCCAGGTTTCTATGGAAACTGGAGCTTCTAATGGCCGCTGCAGTGATGCAATGACTTTACCAATCAGCGATTGGCTCTTTCATTTAGAAGGCGGGACTATTCCACCATATTGCACGTTGCAGTTTCTCCCCGTCATAAGTATAGGAGTGAACCGTCTTTGTATTTCTATAGTCTTTTACTGTGCGCGACTCTGCTGCTCATGCTGGATGAGCAGAGCAGACGCTTTCAGTTCAGAACTGAAGCGACCAATATACAACTGAATTAAATGTTTGTTTGTTTTTTTATTTCTATAAAAAAAGCAAAATGACAGTGGAGGCAGGCACCATAATGTAATGTAAACGTAACGGTGGCATCCTCTATGCTAATTTCACCCTCAGACTCCGTCATTCCGATATCGCAAGAAAGCTTTTCAACTGGACGAGAAATATCATCACATTTTAATATCGCGAGGTCACATCACAACCCTAGAAGGGGTACTCAGTAACAAATTGTGATTTTAAACGTGGCGAAGTTGATTAATTTGATTAAAGGGTTAGTTCACCCAAAAAATTCTGTCATTAATTACGCCACCACACGCTCGCGTCATGATACTGTCGTGAATGCACGTCCACAAGTGATGCAGTAGAGACAAAACTTAAGTACAAAATTACAGACTTAAAAATGTACTCACGAAAGTACAAGTACCTGAAAAACTACTTAATTACAGTAACATGAGTTGTTGTAATTCGTTCTGTCCACCACTGTAAGAAACAAATCCATCATTACACCATTTTAACTTTATTCTTGTCAAAATACCAGCCTATAAACCATAGTAACGACCAGTGAAAAATTCCATCTCCTATTGTCCTCTCAAGTCAAAATCCACTAACATATTTGTTTTGAACTGTTTTCACTCTCTCTACTGATTTAGACAAAGCGACTTTTCACTGGAGACAGCAATACTGATATAGACGACTATTTTAGTCGGAATGGCTTGAACAGTCTTGATGGATTTATTTATTACGTACACTGTGGATTATTGTGATGTTTTTATAAGCTTTTAGAAGTCTCATTCTGACGGCACCCATT
Source organism: Sinocyclocheilus rhinocerous (assembly GCF_001515625.1). Lineage (NCBI taxonomy): Eukaryota > Metazoa > Chordata > Actinopteri > Cypriniformes > Cyprinidae > Sinocyclocheilus > Sinocyclocheilus rhinocerous. The sequence goes on from NW_015639000.1 coordinate 81,066, forward strand.
CACTGCAGAGGATCCATTGGTGAGCAAGTGATGGAATGATACATTTCCCCAAATCTGTTCCCATCAAGAAACAAACTTATCTACATCTTGGATGGCCTGAGGAAATATTCAGCTAATTGTAATTTTTGGGGGTGAACCATTCCTTTAACAAATGCTAAAAATGATGTACACTCATTTGAGGTTATGATTATTCTGCATGAAGCGGGTCGCATCCACATAGAGGCCATCATTTCTTATTGCTTGTTAGTTAATGCATTAACTAATGTTAACTAATGGAACTTTATTGTAAAGTATGCATTCTACATACACAACTAAGCCATACAGAGCCAGAGTTCAGCGTAATGAATCACAAAAAGCTGATCCACCTGTGCTAACAGTGTGAATAAGAGCTGGAATGGTAAAACAAATCACAATGACACGCAGTTCCCAAACACCGATCACAAATAAACAGCAAGGCATCAAGCTCTGACTGTAATCTCACGACGGCCACAGCTGCTTCACCATTAAATGTCACAGCTGCAATGCAGCAAGCAGCTGCGTACCAGCACAACCACGCAAAAAAACCTTAGGATGGATAGGTGTAGAATGGATAGGTGTAGAATGAGACTGAGAAAAACAGACATATAAGGTAAAAAAAAAAAGATAGACAGCTTTACTGTTAAAAAACAACTTCTGTGCATCCATGCAGGCCAATGGGTGTCAGTATAAAGTCTAAAGGCTCGTTCACACCAAGAACGATAACTATAACTATATTAGCGTCCACACCAGCGGACGATATCGTCTGTTTATTCCAAGATTATGTTTATTCAATAATCTCGACATACTACATTCATAATATTGTCATGTGACCTACCATCACCAGTTGCATCACTTTATTGTGATTCACAAATACTCTCACATGCCCTCATAAGATAGTAAAGTGTCCACTGGATGCACATATCAATCTACTTATTTATGCACATGAAATTAATTCGGCATACATCATGCATAGTTTGCAACAGAAGATCCAGTTATATTTGACAGTTATATTTTGACTTAAAATTGGCGAAACATTTAGAAAACAAATAGGCTGAGCTGAATGTCATCAGTTGCTGTGCTCATATTGGTTCTTCAATAGAACTGCAGGACAGCTAACATTGATCTTTATTATAAATCTATATAGATCAGTGACTGCAAACCAGTGACTAGCAGGTTATTCTGTAAAGAAAGAAGAGGCTTGGCTGAAAACAACGTGTTTGAGGGTCTATGGATGGGAGGAGAGAGAGCAGTCTGTAATTTTCCACTAGCAGTGGGATTACCTGAGCCTGCTTGAATGTTGTGGGGAAAGCGCCATTCAGAAGAAAAGTGTTGATGATGTGTGGGAAGGAGTGTAGGAGAGATAGCTTGGAAAATGAGAGGGAATAGGCTCAAGGATGCAGGAGGTAGGATGGTTAGGGAGGAGAGGTTCAGAGACATCAGCCCCTGTGAAAGGAGATAAAGAGAAGAGTAAAGAGCTGCATGTGGGTGGTGGCTGTTTGTGGGGCATTGACTGCTGATGGTGTGTAGTGAGCATTGACTGCTGATGATGTGTTGTGTTGTCTGTGAAAAAAAACAAAAACAAAGATAGAGGTGGAGGTAAATGTCTTGAAATAGGAATATACCGAAATTTAGGACACCAAACAATTTTGCCTCAGAAATATGACAAAATAGAGTTTGTTTGTTTAGTTTTTTTCCCCCACCAAAAATAAAATAAAATAAAAAAGATAACAAATCTTGACAGAATCATTAACACTGGAGAATCTGCATACATGAAACATAGGTGATACTTTAGATGAGAATCATCTCTCATGTAAAAAGGCAGAAAAAATCCTTCTGTTAATAATGAAAAAAAAAAGCTTCTGTTAATAATGAACCTGCCACATTTTCTTTTAGAATGGGAAAATATGTGTTTTGTCCTTGTGGTTTGTTTGTTTGTTTGTTTGTCTGTTTGCGTGTTTGTTTGTTATTATTATTATTATTATTATTGCCCTTGTGAAAAAGAAATACAGAATGTAATGTTTTTGGACACTTAATTGCATATTAATTGCAATTAAATGAAGATGTGTTATAGTTTAACTTTATTTTAACTGCAATTAGCTGAATTTTAGAATGCTTTTCCTGCCCACTAAAGTAGAACTTAAGTACATATATGTAATTTATTTACATATACTTATTTTATTTATGACAAGCATTTATAATAATCAAAAATATACTTTAATGTCATTGTTAATGTTTGTAATTACTTAGTGCTGTCAAACGATTAATCGCAATTAATTGCATCCAAAACAAAAGTTTTTGTTTGCAAAATATATATGTGTGTGTGTACTGTGTATATTTATTATGTATATATAAATACACAAACATGCATGTAATCGTTTGACAGCACTAGTAATTACACATTGTAATGATGAAGCTGCAATTTGGTGTATTTAAAATATTTTAAATATCATCTCAAATAACGACACATTTGAAATTATATTATCATATTATACTATTATAAGACGTGCTTTAGTATGTTAGTCAACACATCAAAATAAAGATATGACAAAATATCATTTAAACATAATGGCTTAAATTACACTGTAAAATAATACTTGGCATTATCATAAAATACACTTTTCTAAAAGTGTACTTCAATGTTGTTAAGAAACAGTCATGAAAGTGCACTCTCTCTTTAAGTACACCTAAGTGGCTTTTATATCATTCTGCAATGCAGTTTTTAATAACTGTGTCTTTCTTCCCATGTGATCAATAAAAATAGTAAATTAACAGTAAATGTTTCATTCATTATTGATGTTGTGATGGAAATTGAACATCAGATAACCAGAGCTGTTGCGCATGCTGTCCTGGAGGATATAGTATATATGTCGTCTAGACAGGATGTTAAAGTGTCTGTAGCATCATTTACATACAAAGAGGAGAAGTGGGTGAGAGCGAAGAGAAGCAGATACAATAGAGGGGGAATTAACACTCGCCAAAGCGTCAAATCCAAGAAAATTTGGTTTTGGTTTAGTATAAAAATCGAGTTAGCTGACTAATATCATAACATATCATTATCATCTTGTATAATAAAGTGAACTCTTTTGTGATATAATGTAGCATTTATGCATACTTCCATAAATACATAAATAACTGACTAATTAAATAATTGAATTGCTGCCAATGGAAAAAGATGCTTTTTGATCTTATGATTCTCAAAAATCAATTTACTTAACTCTGCAGTTTTAACTCTGCAGCTGTATTTTTTTTAAATATTGTACCTTAAGTCTTGAAGACATATACCCTGTGTCATGCAGTCTGAGGAGAAAAATATTAATAGCTAATTATCTTCTGCGAATGTCTCTAGCATACAGCCAAACCGTACAAGCCATTTACAAGAAATTATTCTATTAACTGCCAAAATATGCCAACGGGTGTCCTCACACACTATAATGCCAAGAAATTCTGGCACTGTAAACAAGGACCGAACAGAAAACCCTCAGTCAATTTGTCTGCACTGCTACTGTGAATTGTGTGTGTGTGTGTGTGTGTGTGTGTGTGTTTGTGTATATCATAACTCTTCTTTTCAGAAGGCAAAGCAGTTTATGGCTCAGCAGAAAGTTTGCATGAATTGGTTTATACAGTATACAAAGAAGAAAAAAAATACAGTATATCTCTTCAAACAGGACAGACACTGATACTCAAAAGCTTAAAGTGCCCCATCCGCTCAGCCAGAAAAACAGCATCTGGCAACCAGAATTTACTTCTAGCGATTGCATTTAGGTTTCAAAATTAATTGAAGTTGTGAATATTTGTGAAGATCGTCATGATGAACAAAACATGCAATAATCATAAACTTCTGTTGGTCACAAAGCTTATTTTCTGCAGTAATAAAAAAGCCAATAGGACAATCATATTGGGTTTTTGTTGAGGGAATCAGGATGATGTGAACTTCCAGGTTGACAAAAATATGTAATGCCTGCAGCACTTTATTATTTCCCAGGATAAAAGATAGAGGGCATGTAACAGAGGCATGTAAAAAAAAAAACACTTAGGCAGTTTTTTTTTATATAATAAAATCTTTATAGTTACTGAGTGTTTGTGACAACTTGCCCAAGTCTTCCCATAGTTAAACTGGTAATAACGCTAATACTGTTTTTATCATGTGAATACAGATTTATCACAATACACCATCCTGTTTGAATTTACACTACTAATATTGCCATACGCAGTAATATCTGCGTTTTTCTTTTCTGCTTGTTTGTTTAGGTGTTTTTTTAACATAAAATTGCGCTTTAGAATTATTATAGGAGTTAATCTGGATAGTGTGAGGCCTTCACTTTCTAAATAATGAATACCACTGATGTACCTCAAGCACAGAGACCATATGGATCCACTATAGAAGACCTGACAGCTTTACAAGAGGGATTGTGATATGACACAAGTTAAAAGGGGTCAACAGTGATGTGCAGTGCTGTGTTAATGCTCATGTCGTTTTAAATCTGCTCTCTCACACTCACACTCACACTGTTAGAAGACATATTTACAGATAAGGAATTATTCATGAAAGGTTTTGAGATTATAAGAAGAAACAATTTCTCTGATATGCCCGTGTTCTGTTGACGCATGGAAAATGTACTTTCGGACTGCGCTCCCAAGCATTCATCTCACGAATGCCCGTTCCCTTCCTAACAAAACGGATGAACTACTTCTTCTCACCCGCACCAACAAGGACTTTTTAAACTCTGCTGCGCTGTGCTTCACTGAAACCTGGCTGAGTGAAGCCATTCTGGACAATCTGGACAACCTGCCGGGCTACCAGCTGTTCAGAGCGGATCGCATCGCCGAGTTAACTGGGAAAACCAGAAAAACCAGAGAAGGATTTGGTTATTTCCTTTTATACTATTTATTTTTCACATTTTTTGATATTCTTTAAATGATTTATTACGTTGTCCATTTTTAATGTGTATCATGTTTAATTGTTGGATTTTTGGGTTTTTTATTAGTTTATACGTCTTGTGGTAACAAAGTCTTTTATTTTGACATTCATCCATGTAAGCGGATATTGCGGTGTGCTTAAAGCATTCTAGTAAGGAGCGCAACTAAGACGCACATGGTCGATTCATTCAAAGGTTTACGGTTAAAGAGAACTTCAAGGATTTAGCTCCTGGTTTAAATGGAGAATAAGGTAAAATATTGACTTTGATATCTGTATTGTTTTGGATTTCTTTTAATGTAGCAATGGTTATTTGTTTGTATGATGTTAGGGGTGTTAAATCGTTGTTGTATTTGTATGTTTGTTTCAAGGTTTATTTATATTATGTTTTGTGTTTGTTTTCTTTATACAAAGCTCTTACGGTGATTCGTGATGTCTTATGGCATTTAACGGTGATTACTACAAATCTACGGTGACGGATCTTTAATAAAGCTCATTATGAATCATCAGTTGAAGAGTCCAACATTTTTTAAGCCAGGAAGCTACAAACACAGAGTAACGCTGCGTGTTTCTAAGCATTTCAGGGGACCTTTAAGATGAAATCTGCAACCTCAGCGGCCTCACAGGAAAATTTGATTGCTCATTCAAAGTGCAAGAGACTTTGAGACTTTCCATCAAAGAAATTCATTAGATGTTTTTTCTGAAATTTCTTAGGAGAAATATTTGACACAATCGACCCTTCGCAAAGACCCGCCCCCCTTAGTTACTGTTGCTACGTCACTCTCACACCACACATCATGTTCTCACTCAGTGAAAAATACATCGCGGAGCAAAGAGGAAACTGAAAACACGCAGACAAACAAGACAGAGCAGGTTACTTTTGCTATGAAACAAAGTCTCGGCTTTCAAATTTTGTCATTTTTATTTTAAATTCACACAATAAATAGTGTTTTGTGGCTCTTTAATCATGACAGATCACTGTAGCGCCTCAGTTCAAGCGGCATGTGAACCGATCCTCTCTTTCTCTTTAATAGTTATAGCACGAAATAAACATGAATGAACATCAGAAGGTATCTTGTTTCAGCCGCGGAAAGACGTCA
>NW_015639000.1:87138-96272 GCF_001515625.1 Sinocyclocheilus rhinocerous
TCATAACGGCTTTACGAACGATTTACACAAAAATTTGTTCTGCTCGTGTTTCATGAATGAGGCCCATTGTGTATTATTTAACAAGTCTGTAACCAGCTAATTCAATGATTTAAAAATGCGATATCGCCCCTCAGTGACCGAATTCTTTAAAATTTCTCTCAGACCTTTAGGGCCATGAGTCAAACAGGCCCACTGAGTTTCATTCCGAGTGACCTCTGTTAACCTTGTCTAATAGGTGCTCAAACTTCATTGACCAATGGCGGCCATGTTTTTTGAGGTATGCAAATGTCCTTACAGACACTTGTAGCACTTGTAGACAAAGACACGGCATACCAATTTTCATGTTGATTGGACAAATGGTTGCATAGTTATAGATATAGTTTTTATGTTTTTTTCCCCTCTTATAGTGCCACCAAGTGGCCAAGCTCAGCATTTTTTTCTAACATAAGTGTTCTGAGTTTGGCAAAGATATCTCATTCCGTTCTGCTCCGCCATTTTAATAAAAGTGGCCCTGCCCCTTTCGAAAGTTTTTGAATTTTACTTGTAGAACCTCTTTGTGTAAAATTAGTTTTAAGAAATTCTCTCAATTGTTAACCCTTCTCTCCCTTTCAGTTTATCTGTGACATTGCGTCCATGAAGGCTGTGCGGAGTGCTCTAGAAGGTCTGGGGGTACACACACTTTCAGCCGGTCTGGAGTTTGTTTCTCATACCCCGTCTCTCCTGACTCAGACTCAGCTAGAGACCGCGTCCACCCTGCTGGATGCTCTCAATGACTGCCCTGATGTGGTCCGGGTATGGGATAACATCCATGCACAGACCTAGAGTTCACAATAAGTCAATTGACAAATGGAACAACTCACAGATAGATGAACTAATCAATGATCTACATGCCTTAACTGAAAAAAATGGACCTGCTTGGCCAAATTGTATTGGACTTTACTTGGATTTTTTGTGTGATGGTAAATGCTTGATTGACCTTGTTGATATATCTTCATCATGGCAATAAAGAAGATATGTTAGTCAGATGTGTATATTTTTGAATAGCGTTATATACTGAATGTTGTGATCATAAACATCTTTGTAATAAGATCACAAATCACAAATGAATGGTGGATATTCATTAGATCACAAATGAATTTTAAGAAATAATTTACTATATTTTTGAAAATCGGTTCTGGATATAAAGAGATAGAAAGGCAATTTTCCCACAACCTGAAAAAAAAAAGAAAGTAAATCATAGTTGCTCTATGCAAATTGTTATTGAACAGTGAGAAGCAGGGTCAGGAATTAATTGTGGCTCAGGGCAAACATGACATGGAAAAAAAACTGCCTCAGATATTTTAAATGTGGGGGCAAAATGTTCAGTAGAAATTATTTCTAATAATTCAACTCAAGTAACTGACATATTAAAGTTTTGTGTATTTGATGAGGTTAGAAAAAATCAAATCAGGTCGAATATTGCTCCCTATCTAAAAATATATAAAACATATGCTAGTAATATGCATAAGCAACTGGTTAATAATGAGAATTGGTCCCTTAAATAAAGTGTTACCATTGATTCAGTATAAAGCACCTTCATAAATTGAATAAAACACACACACACACAAAGCTATTTTTTATTCATCATTTTGTAGAAGTAGAGTTTTAAAAAAAAATGCTGATTTTTTTTATGGAAAAGGTACATCACCATCTTGCCTCCGACCAAAGGGACTTGAACGCACCTGACATTGACTTACCAACTCATAAATACGAACTTCCCAGCAGGATTTAAATGCAACTTAAATACCTCCATCTATTTAGTTATCAGACTTTGTGTCAACGTTAATGCCTTAGTTAGGGCTGCTTATTTGACAGACCTCATTATCAGACATAACCATGCATAAAGTAATACATGTGTGTATAATAATGCAGTCTTAGAGTCCTGTACATAGCCAATGTCATGGCTTTAGGTCAGTCAGTTCTCATAAAAGCCTGTTTTATAGATCAAGCCCACTTCCTGTCTTTAGTCATTGACCTATGGATAATTCATCATAATTCGCTGTACAGGCCTTGAGTGCAGTCGGCACGTGGTGTGATAATGGATCCACCTCTGACTCTTTCCCATTGGCATATTCATATTTTTTTTCTGAAAAGAGGATGGTCCTAAGGACAAAAACACTCTGTATGTTCAACGGTCTGAAAATGTCAATACGAAATAATTGTGCCTTCATGAACGCATTTATTGTGATGTAATTGATTTGTTTAAGAGTGGCCACTGCTGCATCTGTCTGGTTCACACTGTCAGGGTTTTTTTTCCACGTGAGGCTTTGTTTGTCAATGTTCTGGGTCGAGTCAAAAGAGGACGACCCCATCAGAGATTTCATTGTGTTTATACAGGAAGGGCATTTGGATTATGTACCATATGAAGCTCGGCCTCTAACAGAATTGCCCTGGCGGGTAACTTCGCGTGAACGGACAAAATGCAGCACTTACATGGTAAGAGAGAGTTTATTATATAACATACCGTACAGTGCAGTGTCTCTCAGTTAAGGTCAGATATGGAGACCCCAACGGTGACGTAGAAGGAGCTTCCACACGTAATGACAATGTTTCTTTAAAGGACAATTTACAATGGATTTTGGGTATGTTTGGAAAACTTACAGCAAGAAAACTGCAGAAATATTGATACAATGACTAAAAATACAACATCTGCTATAGTCATTCCAATAAATGGACACAAAAATTGGTGAATGAAAGTAACAAAAACTTTCATTTTGGAAAAGATTTCCATCAGAACGGCAGGAGAGCTGATTAAGAGCAAGACTACACAAGGATTTTTAATCGCATTAGGATGGGACATTTACAAGAAACAAACAAACTTCTTTTTGCCTGAACTCACAAACCACAGAATCAAACCACAGAATCTGTTAAAGGTGTATAACATTAGGATAGGATTACAATAGGATGTGCTGCTTAACATTAAGCAGCACATCCCAGACAACATTTTTCCGGTTTTTGATTATTCGGACGTTTTGTTGGACATTCTAGTCGGAGGTACAGCGGTGTTGTTCAAACGCGCGTGCAGACGCAGAAGAGGGAAACGCGCCGGCGCCCTGGTGAAGCTCCGCGCGCGCGGCTTTCGGACTGCGCTCCCAAGCATTCATCTTGCGAATGTCCGTTCCCTTCCTAACAAAACGGATGAACTACTTCTTCTCACCCGCACCAACAAGGACTTTTTAAACTCTGCTGCGCTGTGCTTCACTGAAACCTGGCTGAGTGAAGCCATTCTGGACAACGCGCTTCATCTGCCGGGCTACCAGCTGTTCAGAGCGGATCGCATCGCCGAGTTAACTGGGAAAACCAGAGGTGGTTGTTAAGGATTTGGTTATTTCCTTTTATACTATTTATTTTTCACATTTTTTGATATTCTTTAAATGATTTATTACGTTGTCCATTTTTAATGTGTATCATGTTTAATTGTTGGATTTTTGGGTTTTTTATTAGTTTATACGTCTTGTGGTAACAAAGTCTTTTATTTTGACATTCATCCATGTAAGCGGATATTGCGGTGTGCTTAAAGCATTCTAGTAAGGAGCGCAACTAAGACGCACATGGTCGATTCATTCAAAGGTTTACGGTTAAAGAGAACTTCAAGGATTTAGCTCCTTATCCCACTTTTAAAGAATTTGCTGTATTTGTGTCCACTGAATCAGAGATTGCTTGTAATCCTGTTACTTCCTTTCACATTCTTCGTGCTACAGAACCTGTCACTGAGAAGGCAAATCTGAAAGAAACCAAGAGAAACAGAGTTAGAGTTTTCACTACTCAATCGAACACGGAGAGTCGAAAAGTGATTAAATCTGTGAACAAAAGTCTGTGTGTGCTTTGTCAGGAAGATAACCACCAACTTGACCGCTGTTTTAGTTTTTTCAGCAGACCATTGGAGGAGCGACGGAAATATGTCCAGGAAAAGAGGCTTTGCTATGGATGTTTAAAGCCTGGCCATCGCGCAAAGGAATGTTGCTGTCGTCCCACTTGCAACGTTTGTAAGAGAAGACATCCAACTAGTTTGCATGATGAGAACTTTGTGAAAACGATTAAGATTTTACCGTCTGCAGCTCTGTCTCAGAGTGATCCTAATGATGCAACAAATGCAACGGCCTACCAGCTGTTCAGAGCGGATCGCATCGCGGAGTTAACGGGGAAAACCAGAGGAGGTGGATTGTGTTTCTACATCAACGAAAGTTGGTGTTCAGATGTAACAACGCTGAAAAAGGTATGCTGTCCTAACTTAGAGGCACTCATCATAAACTGCAAACCTTTCTACTCGCCGCGGGAGTTTTCCTCTTTCATTCTCATGAATGTGTACGTGCCTCCGGACGCGTGCATGAGCGCCGCGTTGCAACAGCTGGTCGAACAAATAACTGAAATGGAGCAAAGGTACCCAGACTCTATTTTAATAATTCTTGGAGATTTTAACAAATCAAATCTCTCCCGTGAACTGCCAAAATACAAGCAGCACGTTACGTGTCCCACCAGAGACAGCAATATATTGTTACACAGCAATAAAGGATGCATATCACTCTGTCCCACGAGCAGCTTTGGGGCTCTCTGATCACTGTTTGGTTCATCTTATACCGACCTACAGGCAGAAATTGAAATCAGCTAAACCTGTTTTAATGACTGTTAAAAGATGGACTAATGAAGCAGAGCGTGATTTACAAGCCCGTTTTGACCTCACTGATTAAAGTGTTTTTGAAGTTGCAGCCACCGATCTGAATGAGCTCACAGAGACTGTAACTTCATATATCAGTTTCTGTGAAGATATGTGCATTCCTACCAGGACATTCTTATCATTTAATAATGATAACTGTCTAATTAATATTCATGAGCATCTCTTCTGATTGTCCTGTTGTTTACTGAGTGACACAAGGCCAGGCCAACCACAGGTAACTAGGTTCATGTATGCTGTAGCATGCTGTGGCTTGGTGATACTCACAAGTAAGGTCAATAGAAACACCGGTAATGATAGTCACTGCTGAGGGAACTGTTGTCCGGGTTTGAGCCGATATCAGACCCCGAATCAGCGACGACAGAAGACAACCCAACCACCTCCTCAAACGCGCTTACAACAGGATGTTTCAGAATGGTAATTTCTGCCAGGAGCACGATCGTCAAAGATAACTTACAATTAGCATACATTTTAGTTTGGGGGTATGGTTCTGTTCTGGGCAACTCTCCCTGCCCCCCATCTATGCAGCCTAGCATGGATAGGAGCAGGGAGAGCATAATTAAACCCCCTAGGGTAAACTGAACAGAACCAACATTAATGATGAATGTAGCAGATATCATAAATGTTCTAAGTGATTATTTTATTTATCAACATAATTCAGTGGTCTGACTCAAGAAGAAATATCCAATGCCAAGTCCTGACTGGACGAGAGGAGGAGTTGGGGATGGAGGAGGGTGATTAGCTCCTGAATAATGACTGAAAGGACCTTATAAAGGGAATGATGATTGGCGTCGTATTCCTATAGGTAGACGTGGATCAGCTGAGTGTCAGCTGATGCGAGCTTGACTAACGTGACCTGCCAGAAATAACGCTACGCTCCATTTCTGTCAGGACCACTATCATCAAAGATAAATTATGATTAGCATACATTTTAGGTTGGGGGTATGGTTCTGTTCTGGGCAACACTCCCTGCCCATCCATGCAGCCTAGCATGGATAGGAGCAGGGAGAGCATAATTAACCCCCCAAAACAAACCATATGCTGAACGCCCCCCAACCACATGTGGACAGCAATCTAACTGAAAATGCCTTACGGAAGGAGAGTGGCGGCGAAGGGGTGCTCTTCTGCAATGAGCAGGTAAGAAGAGCAGCTTGCCCCTTTGGGAGGACAGTGGCATTGAAGGGGTGCTCTTCTTTATAAGCAGCTAAGAAGAGCAGCAAGCTCCTTGCCGGAGGAGTGTAGCAGTGAAGGGGAGCTCTTCTTTATAAGCAGCTAAGAAGAGCAGCAAGCCCCTTACTGGAGGAGTGTAGCAGCGAAGGGGTGCTCTTCTTTATAAGCAGCAAGCCCCTTTAATGCAGTACCTGAAAAAGATTAAAGATGCAGAAAACTCACTAGAATTGAAGCCTAGTTTGCCACAAACACAGTGTACTGCAGCCGTAGAAGCGAGCAAATGAACTGGTTCAGAGATCGCAGATTCTACCTGGCCTAAAGCTTTAGCATCCATTTAAAAACTCTATAAAAACAGCATATAACTCAATAATCAATTCATGAGTTTACAGGTTTGTCACCTCCCATTGACATTTGCGCTCATTGTGATACAAGTCCTCAATCTGATAACAAAATTATAGACAAAATTCCTTACCAATACACTCGATAGCTTTATGCAACAAGCATGTTGCTTGCTTAATCACAGCATGTTGCAGTGGTCAGAAAAACCTAAAGAAGTAGAATTCCCAATAACCAGATGAGCCATAAGCAGCAAGCATATTTCAAGAACAATTAGATGGCCTTAAACAACAGCTTAAACATTAGCTTCTTGCTGTTGCAAGTTTACCCGGATACCCAGCACTTGCAGTAACAACCAATAGTTAAGCAACAAGCAGGTCTAGCAACAAACATGATAATGACACTAGATAAGCCTTAACAAGCAAGCAAAATCCCAATAGCTTTAAAGCAAAGACTTTTTGAAATAGCATAGACTGGGGCAGCATGCCCTTACAGAAGAAGAGAAGCAGCGAAGGGGTGCTCTTCTTTAATAAGCAGCTGAGAAGAGCAGCATGCGCCTTTAATGCAGTACAGCATAAGGTCAATACTCGAAATTTAGGCAACAGGCATGTTGCCCTTATCCAGATAAATGTTTGCATTAATAACTTTAGTAGCAAAATCTACACTGCGCGTTAAGTATCAAGCATGTTACCGATACACTAGATAGCTTTAAGCAACAGCATATCACTGATTAAAACACAGCGGGGAAAGCAGATCTCTTGTTAAAGTGTTGTTGATGCAGTCACATTAGCAAAATGTCAGCGATGAATTGCGGGCAAAAAGTCTATGTCAATTGTGAGAAGCAGTGCTCGATCAGGTCACTTGCAAGTCTATATAAAATTACAAATGACTTGCTTATTGTGTCAGACCAAGGCTGCATCTCATTACTAGTTTTACTTGATCTTAGTGCTGCGTTCGACTCTATAGATCAGCGGTTCTCAATTCCAGTCCTCGAGTACCCCCGCTCTGCATGTTTTGCATGTCTCTCTTTGTTAACACACCTGATTCAGATCATCATCTCGTTAGAAGTGAGCTCCGTGCATGAACTGTGTTCCGATTGACATGGTCCCTACACAGTGTCTATTGCTCCCTACTACCTGAGCAGGGGAAATCCGTTGAAGTTTACTTCACTTCGGAATATTCATTTACAGATTTGCGCTGCGCCGCTGCCCGCAGCGTCTTCACACACATATGAAACTTACTAGAGAAGCGCGAAGTGGGACATAATATACCTCTGTAAATAAATACAATTGAAATTCACGTCTCGCACACTTAAATGCCCTTTGTATGGAACATGTACGCTCCCTTCAAACCGGAATCATGGCGGAATATCCGGTAATGTCCACTTCGCAGGGCACTTACAGTCAAATATAACAAACGTCTGAAGCATTAAGAGAAACATACAAAATGTGCAGAGCGGGGGTACGCGAGGACTGGAATTGAGAACCGCTGCTATAGATCATGACATACTCATAGATTGATTACAAAACTATACGTATATTCAAGGGCAGGCTTTAAGATGGTTTAGGTCCTACCTGTCCGACCGTTACCACTTTGTTTGTTTAAACGGGGAATCATCTCAATTAACACCAGTTAAGTATAATTGAATTGAATTAAAGTATGGAGTGCCATAAGGATCTGTCTTAGGCCCTCTGCTACTTTCAATATACATGTTGCCCCTTGGTAATATTATTAGAAAATATGGGATTAGTTTCCATTGTTATGCTGATGATACTCAACTATATATTTCAACAAGACCAGATGAAACTTCTAAATTATATAAGCTAACAGAGTGTGTTAAAAATGTAAAACATTGAATGACCAATAATTTCCTTCTATTAAATTTGGATAAGACAGATATATTATTTATTGGACCAAAAAACAGTACACAGAATCTCTTAGATTACAATTTGCATCTAGACGGATGTACTGTTACTTCCTCAACGGTCCAAAACTTGGGTGTTATATTAGACAGCAACTTGTCTTTTGAAAATCATATTTCAGATGTTACAAAAACAGCATTCTTCCATCTTAGAAACATTGCCAAGCTACGAAACATGTTACCTGTTTCTGATGCAGAAAAGCTAGTTCATGCATTCATGACCTCTAGACTGGACTATTGTAATGCACTGCTAGGTGGTTGTCCTGCATCCGCAATAAACAAGCTACAGGTGGTCCAAAATGCAGCAGCCTAGTTCATGCATTCATGACCTCAAGACTGGACTACTGTAATGCACTGATAGGTAGTTGTCCTGCGTCTTCAATAAACAAGCTACAGGTATTCCAAAATGCAGCTGCTACTTACCAGGTCAAGAAAATATGATTACCCCAATTTTACAATCTCTAAACTGACTACCTATTAAGTTCTGTATCAGTTACAAAATATTTCTACTTATAAGACCCTAAATGGTTTAGCTCCTGCATACCTAACCAGTCTTCTATCATGCTACAATCCATCAAGCTCCCTAAGGTCGCAAAACTCTGGACTTTTGGTAGTACCTAGGATAGCAAAGTCCACTAAAGGAGGTAGAGCTTTTTCGTATTTGGCTCCCAAACTCTGGAATAGCATTCCTGATAACGTTCGGGGTTCAGACACACTCTCTCTGTTTAAATCTAGATTAAAGACACATCTCTTTGGCCAAGCATTCAAATAATGCATATCATAATCTTGTACTGAAGTTATATCTGATCAAATGTTTGCATTTTGCTCCAGGTATCATTGTTTCTTTCACAGAACAACAATCTGGACGCTAACCAGTCAGGTTTCAGGAGTGGCCATTCAACTGAGACTGCGTTACTGTCAGTTACGGAAGCCTTTGCGAATGGCAAAAGCTTATTCCAAATCATCAGTTCTTATTCTGCTGGATCTATCTGCTGC
>NW_015639000.1:96922-100217 GCF_001515625.1 Sinocyclocheilus rhinocerous
ATTTTCAAGCGACAGCTGAAAACTCATCTCTTTAAACGCTACTTGACTTCATCTTAAAAAAAGAAAAACATTTATTTCTCTTTATTTATTCCTTCCCTTTTCTAGCTTGTACTTATTTGAACAATGCCAAAAACTTGGTATTTCAAGCACTTCCTGTGTCTGTTTGCCTCTTTAAGACGAATCGCTTTATGTATTCCCCAGTTGTAAGTCACTTTGGATAAAAGCATCGGCAAAATGACTAAATGTAAATGTAAATGTAAATGTGCTCCTAAACTCTGGAATAGCCTTCTTGATCATGTTTGGGGTTCAGATACACTCTCTCTGTTTAAATCTAGATTAAAGACACATCTCTTTAGCCAAGCATTCACATAATGTATCTCATAACCTTGTACTCCAGTTATATCTGATCAAATGCACTTTATAATTATTTTCTTGGTTTGAACACATTATAATTTTTCTGCTTGGTTTGAACAGCATGCAGCTACACTATTTTTCTCTATTTATTTCTCTGTTTCTGACACGGGATGGGAATCCCGAGGTAACTAGGAATTACACAGTCTTCGGTCTGGATCCACCCTCATATGAAAATCTGAGATGACCGAACAGAAGAGATGACGCCAAACCTTGAGGACCTTAAATGACGACAACCCTGAACCAACATATAAAACTATCACATTTTCGTATAAGTGTGATCATCCAAAAAATGGACATCACCTTGACATAGTCAAACTATTTCTAAATGTAATGTAGAAACTTTCATTTTCTGTGAAGCTGCTTTGCAACAATTTGTATCATGAAAAGCACTATACAAATAAACGTGAATTGAATTGAGTTGAACTTTTGATTATTTTGAATGAAAAGTTGCACATACTGATTTTTTTATATTACTGAAAGAAAATTATTTACTTCACTCAGAAATGAATATGCTGTTATTATTTATGTATTCTATATTTTCCAAACGCGTAAGCATATATATCTTGATAGCGGATGTCCAACCTGCTCCATAGACTTAATGGGAATGGTGACAACAGATATCCCCGGTCCCTATCCACTTAAATTTTTTGAGCAACTTGGGTATTATTCTAAATGCTTTAGACCAGCTTCACAATGCTCCTGTCCCCACAAGATTTAGGATTACAGAATTACTTAATTACAAAATTAAAACTAACAAATAAATCCACAGGTATAAGCCCATCTGTTCACTTTAAAAAACCCGTCTAACGTTTCATAGACTCCCAGCAACAGAGATAAAAATATGCAAACCACACTCCTGCAGTTGCTCTGTGCATAAGGACTTCATCCTTGAGATTTACATTAAAATCTCTGCATTACCACAAAATGAACTGGGTTTTGTTAGGAAAGCTTTTCCAGGTGGGTGAGGAAAACAGAGCTAAACTTTTATACTTCAGCGGTATATCTATAGAAAAGCCAACGTTTGTTTATTTCTGAAATACTCCTGTATTTTCCGCTGCAACTCACAGATGAAAAGTGTTTGCAACCAGTGTGTGTGTTTTAGCTTCAAGACAGATAAAATGCAAACTGTACTGTTGCTAGTGTGAGTGTAACTGGCAGTTACAAATTGACAGAGTGAATCCATGATGAAATATTGGACCTCAAAATCCTTATTCAACTACATTTATTTACCATAATTTATAGTCTACCATCATTTCTATGAAAATATTCTTCTGAGTTCAGTAAAACAAATTTTTATTGACATGTTTATATAGAAAAATAATTAAAAACAGTGTAGAGGAATGCAAAAACATCTGGTAACACTTTAGAATAGGGAAGACACATTCACTATTAACTAAGAGTTTTCCCTCAATAAACTTCTAATTTGCTGCTTATTAAGAGGTAGTAAGGTAGTTGTTAAGTTTAGGTATGGGGTAGGATCTATAATATGGTCATGCACAATAAGACAATTAATATGTGCTTTATAACTACTAATAAACAGCCAATATGCTCATAACATGCATGCTAATGTCACGTTTATGGTCGGTTTTTGTTTTGTTTTCCCTGTGTTCTTGCCTCCTGTTTCTTTATGCCCTTATTTGGTCCTTCCTGTTCCTGTCCCCATTTAGTTCTATTAGTTCCAGGTGTTTCTCATTGTTAGTTATCCTCCTCACCTGTCTGCACCTCGTTATCTGCCCTATTTGAGTTCTAGCCCGTTCTGTTCTCCCTTGTCTGTAATTGTTGATGTCAACCCTTGCTACGTGTGTTTTCCTGTTTCCCTGAATATTATTAAAGTCAATAAATTTGAATTCGACTCTGTGTCTCCACGCTCCTCACAATAGCAAACCGTGACAGCTAATAAGCAACTAGTTAATAATGAGAATTGGTCCTTAAAATAGTTTCAGCAGCCAACTTGATCTTATGAGAAAATTTGACTATTTACGAGGTGGCAATTTCATACTAATTTGTACAAATTTATTCGAAAGGAGAAAAAAAAATTCTGTTCCTAAACCTAACCAAGCAGATTATATACAAAACCGTATGTATGAGATCGTTTGAATATGAATTAACTAATTCAGCAGAATGTAAAATAGTTACATATCAAAATGCTGCGTTCAAAAAGATGTATGCTTACAGAGCATGTGACCAAAATTTTGTCATTAGCACAGTATGTGCACAGCCCGATTTTTCTAAATTTGAATTCGAACTTACTTTGCGACCGTATGCATGCTCTGTATAGTATGAATGGGTAGTATGAATAATTTCAGATGTACTATGTCCACCATTTTGTTACTGTCACATGACCTACCAGCGTCAGTTGTGTTGCTTCACTGCCATTCATAAATCCTCTCTAGTGTTCATTGACTACTTCAGAATCTCATCCGGAACAGCATTAGGTTATCAGCATGCTTTTTGCCTACTGTTTTTCGAATACTATGAATTCGGACATACTAATCTTTTGGAGTACTCTTTTTACCATACTAGTAGGGACGTATTAGATTTTGGATGCAGAGCCCATGTAAAAACTTTTTTTACCAATTAGTATGTCCACAAGGTGCCAACACTGGCCCCGGGCCATTGTTTCACAGTTGGAAAATTCTAGAGGGTGGTTTCCCAGACAGGGATTCAATTAAGTCAAAACTAGGCTAATTCTACTTAAATTAATCCAGACTAAAAAAAATTTAATTCTTAACTTGAGATTAAATATTTCTAGACTAGGGAGTCACAGAGTAATGCCGAGTTCACACTGCACGATTTTCAAAGACGTCGCATCACTGTTGGTTTCACACTGAACGACTATCTGGGGTAGCATTCAGTTGTTGCTGTGTTCACATTGCACGAT
>NW_015639000.1:100318-112707 GCF_001515625.1 Sinocyclocheilus rhinocerous
TCGGCGACGTGTCGGCGATTCCCTCAGATCGCGTCTTTGATAATTCACACTGCGTGATTGTCACTCGCGTGAACGAGCACCGATTTGCCTCCGATTTCGGGCATTTGTCGGCGATTTCACAAAACCTGTCGGCGAGTGAAAAATCGGGCTAAAATCGTGCAGTGTGAACTCGGCATAAGCTAAATAAGGACTAATCAGCTACTCTTTGTGAAGCCTGATTAGTTTAATGATATGCACATAGTGCTGACATGAGGATGGAACCCTAACAAACAGTAGTGTTTGTGTGGAACTGGAGTAAATCATTCAACCAAACAATGGACAAAGGTAAAATAAAACGTTTAAAGAAATTCTGTGAATTTGGAGAAAAAAAAAACTCTTGAAGCAAAGTTTGTCAAACCACCCGATTATTGAGAACGAACAGCATGACTCATTAACTGAAAACAACAAAAAGAATGCCTAATTTGTAATGAATTTAACTCTTACAAATTCAACTTTTACAAATTAGTCTCCTTGAAAAATGTGTGTAACACAGCACAGCGGGACCTAAATATATTTGTGATCCAGAAATGTAGCAAACAGTATAAGTACTAACATAATTTCAAAATTGTCATCTTTTTAAGGTCCTCTGGAAAAACATAAAAATACAATTAAAGAAGACAAATGCTGTTGCTCATAGGGAGCGTTTCAAGACTGGTGGTGGACCTCCAGAAAGAACCAATTTTTACGATTTCTGTACTCTTGAGCATCTGTTGTAGAGAGACACTTTATGGGAACACGACATCTGTCAATACAGCCAATGAGTCCAGGGAATTTACCATATTCATAGAACTCCACCTTGTAGATGGCTTGGACAGCAGCATCAGGTAACTTGATGTAGTTAACTTTCAGTTCACATGTAGCATTGTAGACTTTGTGGACTACACAGTTGATTCACTCACACCACACAAATCTCCTGTTTCACTATGGAATGTTCCACATGCCAAATATCTCAAGGTGGTCAGTACTTGCAGGGAAGGAGGAGTATGCCTTCCCCTAAAAGAGTGAAATGAAAGCTTTGGTTTAAGCAAACAAATTATGTCAGCTGCATTTTGTTTGTATACACAAAAACGGTTGTGAAAGTTGAAATCATTCAGTGGGTTGCTCCCCAGATAGCAACAGAGTGTGGGCCGAGCCTGGTTTACATTCGGCACTTCTGGCTTAATTCTGGCGCTGTTTTTTTTTTCACAGTCTGGTGTCAAACAGTAAGCTCTGGCTGGAGTCTGGCCAACCAAAAGAAACAAAAATCAAATTCTATCTGTTTGGCTGAGCCGTGGCTGGAGTTTGGTCCGCCAGAAAAAATAAAATATTCGACTGAGATCTGGGTGGGTTTTGGTTAGCCGAAGAGTAAATAAAAGATCTGTCTATAATTGCCCTACTGTCTGGTCTTGGTGGTGCTCTTTCATCATCATTGAAATAGTCCAGGTAATCCATTCTCCTCTGTTGCCAAGGTCAACCTGGAGGCCAACATCAGTTAATCTGAAGTTAAACCTGCCTCCAGCCAGGTTTAAGGTATTCCTTCACTTAGAACTAGACTAGCTCTGATTTTCCTTCTGGAGACTTTATAAATCAAGATTAGGGAAAGTCTGAGATTATTTTAAACCATGTCTGAAAAATGCTTTTTTAATTAGTCCAGTTTAAATGTGCATTTGTGTCTACGACTAATGTTAATCCCTGTGTGGGAAAGCCCCCTAGTAGTTTAGACTTTCAAAAACATTTGTATCGCTCATTACTTTTGGGGAGAAAAAGCATAGACACTGGTCAAGGATGAGTCTTTCTAGTGTACATGTCAAGTGCCTGAAGGCTGTGCATTCGACTGTCTGCATAAAAAAGATGAAGTATGCTTTATAAGTATACTTTGTTAATACTTTACTTAAGCATCAAAACAGTAACTTACCAGTAAATATACTGTTATATACTGGTATATATACTGGTAAAAAATGTATAGCCTGAATGCACTGTAAGTCGCTTTGGATAAAAGCGTCTGCTAAATGCATGCATTAATTAATTAATTAATTAATTAATGCTACACAATCTCTTCCCATAAAATTGCTAGAACAGATTTACTGGTATTTCTCAAAAGGTGTATGTATGTATGTATGTTTATTATTTATTTATTTATTTATTTGTTTTTGTATATTTATTTGTTTGTTTGTTTATTTTATTATTTTATTTTATTTATTTATGTTTTTTTCCTGAAAGGCTGTATGAAAGCCTCATGTACCTTTGGCATTAAGACAACATTGAAGTTAACATGAGACCACAATTGATCATATTTAAAGGGGTCATATGATGTTGCTAAAAAGAACATTATTTTGTGTATTTGGTGTAATGCAATGTGTTGATGCGGTTTAAAGTTCAAAAAACCCATTATTTTCCACATAATGTACATTATTGTTGCTCCTCTATGCCCCGCCTTTCTGAAACGCGTCACATTTGGGCGGTGTTATGCAATTCTTTCCCACACAGTGAAGTAGACATGTGGGGGCGTGTTTAAACGAGGCGTTTTAGGAGGGCATGGACAAGTCTTAACTTTTACAAAGAATATCTCTTTGGATTTGAGACTTTAGTCTTTGCAACTTTACAGATCTTCTTTATGCACCAAGAGCTTGTAACACTCCAAAGAGAAAGGAAAAATTGAATCGCATCATATGACCCCTTTAATTGCTTGCTACATATTTCTAGTATTACTGTGCAAAATTCATAGTCAAAAAATCTAAAGAATAAAATTGTTGATAGATAAATACCAAACCTATTTTTAAGCTACTGCTTAAGATACGTTATTATTTTAGGCTACTGCTCAAGTTAGTCTGGACTTTTTAAGATCTTACAAATAGTTAAATCATTCATTGCTGGTAAAAATTAATTAATGTGATTTAAATTATGGCAATTTTTTAAACAAATAAATAAAAGAGGAAATAGAAAATACTGTATCAGAAAAAGAAATAGAAAATACCATAATCACCGTACATAAATAAAATGGCTTGCTAATGTCATTTCATTTTGACTTTATCTGTACCATGAAATTTTACAGAACTGTATGTGAAATAAAAGAAAATAGAAAAAGCCATCAAATAAATCCACATGAATGTGTCAGGCGAGTAGGATTTAGAGTGTTTGTATAGTTACACTCCTTAAATAACATGTAACAGATAACTAAATCATTCCATTACAAGACATATCATAAAGTGACACAGAGCCATGGGTATTTGTCATCTGATCCCTGATGCAAAAAATACATTTGTATTCACTAACCCACTTCCGTAATCTTGCAATAACACAAGAGACAAACGGGAATGGCCTAGAATGGCAATTAAACTATTACTCCTTGTACCTGAACACATCCTGAATATATTTAATGCTCACTAACAGATGGCAGCAGTCTGATGTTATAACTAGCTTTAGAGTTAATGCTTCTATACTGGTTAATGATAAAACATTTGCATTATTTTTGTTGTTTGAAAAAAAAATCAACTTTATGTTCATTTAATTGTGACACCACATTAAAAGAAAACAAATTTGATTTAGACCCAGAAATGATATAACTCTATTGTTCAATATTATGGATGAAAATGTACTGCAAAGCAGGAATTAGGACAAGTAAGAATATATAGTCTTTGGTTGATAGGCCAGATCCTTTTTACAGTAAATAACATAAAGTGTCTGATAGGAGAAAATCTTATTATCTCTTCTTGAAGCTTATTAATTCTTATCTGTGTTTATGGCAGAAATAAATCTGAGTGTGGAAGTGTCTCTCTGTGTGTGTGTGTGTGTGTGTGTGTGTGTGTGTGTATATATATGATGTTTATTGTGTGTCAGCCTATGACACCTGCAGACCACACATTTGTTTTTCCTATTAACTTTGTGTATAATCTCTTCCATGCTTCTGCCTGTCTTCAGACATCAGCGTTTGACCAGAATACCAAGGAGCTCAGGACAGATGTTCCACAGGGAAGATCACAGCTGATTAGCAAGTCCATGCTATTATTTTCAAGGTTACCTATATCAGGTTGTGAAAATACAATCAATCAATAAATATAAAATAAAATAAACCATTGAATAAGAATTAACTGTGAAAAAAAGAAGTGTGCTTGATTTTATTGAATGTGCACATATAGTGCACTTAAAATCTTAAAAGGACATGAAAAAAAAAAACGGTACTTGAATATAATATTAATGAACTACACAGTCACTTAAGTGTACTTAAAGAGAGACACTTTTATGACTGTTTTTACCACACTTTAGTACACTTTTTAAAAGTGCACTTTGTAATAAAATCAAATGAACAATGTTTTGTCGTGCTTTAAAGAAGTACACTTATTTTGATGTCGACTGACATACTAAAGCACATGTAAAGATTAAATTGTATCTGTTTTAACTTTGTTATTCAATATTACATTGAAAGTTAAAATATTTGAAATGTACTGCAACTTCCTCATTACAAATGTGTTATACAAATATGTTAAACACATAGAAATTTCAATAGAAATGGCATCAAAATATATTTTAGTTTACGATAAATGCTTGTCAGTACATTCAGCAGTACAGCATATTCACCATATTTCAAATACAATAGAAGAACATATGAAATTACATATAAACATGTACTTAAGTTCCACTTAAGTGACTCAAAAAGTACAGCTATTACATTTTATATAAATGTAAACTATATTGCATTTTTGTTTAATTGCAAATCACATGTAATTAAGTGTCTAAAAACATTACATTAAGTTCACACTTCTATTATTTCTGTAAGTATGCTGTGTACTTTTTCACATAGGGAATTAAACCATGTTGATCTGTGTAGAGAGCCTGTTGTACATGATTGCTACCTCTGAGTTTTGTTTTGTGTATTTGTTGTTATCTTTGTTTGTTCGATTGTCATTTGTACGTTACAATACAAAGTGGCAAATAAACATATGTGTAAACTGCAAGGATAAAAATGAAGTTTATGATTAAAAGTCACTTTCATCCCTCAAAAACACAACCTTTGTTATTCAGTGAGTCTGTTTTGGGGATTCTTTCCTTTGTTCACTTGTCTGAATTAAACAACATCTGGTGTCTGAAGGGCAAGGAGAAGAGAAATAAAACAAAGTGTATTTCAGAACTACAGATGTTGATACTCTGGTATTTCAAAGATTGAAATGAAGGTCAAACATGAAATTAAAGGGGTCATATGATGCGATTTCAATTTTTCCTTTCTCTTTGAAGTGATACAAGCTCTTGGTGCATAAAGAAGATATGTAAATAATAATAATAATAATAATAATAATAATATGTTTAATTTATATAGTGCCTTTCCCAAGCTCAAGGACGCTCTACAAGGTACACCAAAGCAGCAAATATTGATTACAAAGAAACAATTTCATTGGACATTTGCCCAATTCAGTTACAAATAATGCAGTTGCATATAACACAGATTATGTAGTAAAGATAGAAATAGAAAACAAAACCGACAAATACACAATGTAAATTAGTGATAGTGTTGAATAAACAAATAAGTGTTAAGCTTTGATTTGAATTCACTGAAAGAGGTGACTGTTCTGAGTGCCAGGACTGGATAGCCGGCCAATCAGAGCGATAAGCTTTGTAAAAATTTACGCTTCAGAAAGGCGGGGCATAGATGAGAAACAATAATGTACAGTATGTGAAAAATAATGTTTTTTTTAACCTTAAACCGCATAAGCACATTTCATTACACCAAATACACAAAATAATGTTCTTTTTAGTAACATCATATGACCCCTTTAAAGGGTAAGTTTGGATTGATTGATTGATTGATTGATTGATTGATTGATTGATACAAAATCGGTAGCAGGCCAAACTACAGTATATCGTCATGTATTTACAACAGCTTATTTATTTATTTATTTATTTATTAAAATATTTGAATGGCCTGTTGTCAATTATTAGTTTTTTCACATGCTTTGTTACATTTACATGCTTGATTAATATGTATTAATTTTCTATAGTCAGGTCACCTAAAAATGCCTTTTTAATGTTAGCTGCTATTTCAAACAATGCATTTTTCTTAAATCAGTGTCAATAAAAAGCAACATTTTACCCAATATAGTGTGTCAACATGCTCCTTTTGGTTTTTCCTGGGCAATAAAAGTTGACATTTTTAATAGCTGTTTTGAAGCCAATACTTAAAGGAATAGTTCACCCAAAAATGATAAATTGCTTAAAAATGTACTCACCCTTAGGCTTTCCAAGGTGTTGAAGAGTTTATTTCACTGCAGATGATCCACTGGTGAGTAAGTGATGTAATGCTAAATTTCTCCAAATCTGTTTCCATGCGCAGAGCCTTCATGTCTGCCTTGGGGAGACATCTTAGAGAGGGGAAACACTCTGTCAAGTCGATGGAAAAGAGAGGGAGCTAATTTGATATGCTCTGACAATTACTGTCCTCATAATCCCAATGTTATGACCTGCGATTGCACTCTGTAGCTGAATACATGAAATAAAATTCATTCTCATTGTCCATAATACAAAAAATTAGCCACCTTCCAAAATTAAATAATTTCTCGAAAGACTAGATAGACTAGCAGTAGGACTCAAGAGGGATGTTTTCAAAACCACAAGGCATTAAAAACAATTTTAACACTATCACTATAGAGTGACATTATAGCAGCAACGTTGAATTTCGAGGTGATTTGGGGCAACTAGTGGTCAACTTGAACAATATAGTGCATGCCAGTGGTGAGTCTACACTAGGGTCAGGGTGGCACCGGCCCGACTCAGATTGACGTCTGGTCCATCCAATCAAATGAGATACAGCATTGCTTTTTGTGGGGAAAAAAGAAAAATCCTTTAAAAAAAAATCCATCCCAGTATATAATACTTCCAATACAAAATTTGCATTGGATTTGCAAAAGCTGTATTTATACATGTTTTGGCCTGAGTTTTTGTTGCTTTTACTCAGTTTTGACCAGCAGGCGTCACCAGTGTGAAGAGTTTTGAGCGATTCAAAACAGTGAATCATTTTGCGAAACAAATGGTTCAGTTAAAAGGTCAGTTTCTCCCATCAGTACAGCATCAAAGTACAACAGTTTATGAGAATAACAATGTACTTTTACTCCAAATTTGCGCATTATATCATCAATCGACTGTTTGAAATAACTTCTTTCTTTGAAATGAAGAGGCTTTTTATCACAAATTGAGGCAGAAGTTATATTATTTTATAGTATTCTATACAGCGTTAAAGGCTATGTCAATTAGCATTGCATTATAAATATACATTATCCATATGAAAAATACCAGAGATGGCTTGAAGAACACAGATAAACCATATACAGTTGCAATTGTGTGGTAATTATCATGCTTCATCAGTCAAACACTTCATCAGTCATGAACTGAGAAATCAAAATTCCCTTTTTTTTTGACAAATATGAGGTCACTATACTCAGTGCTTGAAGTGGAAAAAAGAAGTGCCGGTACTCCCGAACCAAAGAAAGAAAGAAAGAAAGAAAGAATTGTCTAGAGCATTTTAATATAAATAAGCACCAGTTAAGCTGCGATACCAAACAGGACCACAGGGAGCCACCAAAAGACGACTAAACCTGCTGCCTTAACCTGACTGTACATGCTACTATACGGATCCATTCAGAATAACTAAACCACTGTCCAGCACATAATCTAAAACACCTTCAGCCGGCATTCATTATAAAACACTCATGCTTTTAAGCCAAAAACACACTGAAAAGAATAATTTACTGTCATCTGGACGCGAGTCATTATTCTATCCGCCATCTCTGATGAAATTGTCCGTGTTTTCTTTGCATTAGCGCTGTTTTGAACTTATTACTTCTTACTAATGCATTCCCTTACTGGAATCTTGAACTTTCCAGAAGTTTACCGGTTTCAAATGACCTCCTGGGTAGTGTGCTTTATAGTGTCATTTCTAATCACCCAGACACTGACGCTTTGACTCAGTACCGGCAACATGTCAGAAGTGCCGGTACGCACGAAAAAGTGCCAGTACGCTAAAGACTAAAATATTGAAGTGTTGGTACTGCGTAATTGAAAGGTAAAGGTAAAACCTTGTAATTTTCAGAACTCAAAACTTTCTCGTGAGTCTAAAACCAGCCAGATTTATATTGAAGCCAGTCTGCCAAAACGACAGGTTGTGGAATGTGTCACTTTATGACGTGATAGTGTGGCTAAACACCATAGATATGTATAGGTAGATGACACATTCGACCGCTCCAGACAGGTCGGCGCATCTGCCATCTTGGAACGGTCTATATGTCGTCACACACAATAACAATCAATGAGTTTCAAGATGCAAAAACATTGCGTAGCCTCTGAATGTAAAAAACACCAAAATTACAATATAAGATATAAACTTTCACAGGTAAGAATGTGTTGGTTTGTGTTTTTAATATGTATTAAGTCAATATTACAGGTTTATAGAACCTCAAACTTTGTGTTAGCTAATGGCTTTGTCTTGTTGTATTGTATTAGTTTAGCAAAATCATCTGCTTAAGTCTACTGCAGATACAGATATTCTTACATGCATATAACTAAAGTTGCAATGCACAGGCAACTTGCTCTCAGTTTTCACTGACCAGCTCTGACCATTCCAAAATGGCGGATGACTTGCGTATAGCGGCCTATAGAAACAGACGCTAATAGGGCATCTACCTATACATATCAATTGCTAAATACTGCCTCTGCAGAACAAGATCAACGCCTGCTTCTACATCACTGCCAGTTTAGCCCCGCCCACTGATTCATGCATGTAGTGTAAATAACAAGAGAGGCAAACGTAGGTCTATGCAGAAATCAAATGATAAAGATGGTTCCGAAGACAAGACACTGTGTAGTGACAACTTGTGTAAAAACACAGTCTTTGCATCACCCTCTTTCTGATCCCAACATTAGGAAAGAGTGGATGAACTTTATTTTTAGAAAGGGGGTAATTACTACATTTTTTTTCACCTTTTCAACTTTGCTGTAAGACATACAAGCTGATCATGTTATGGAATGCATTTCTCATGTGCTTATTTCTGAACATCATGTTTTGCAGTGTGATCAGTGCCAATTTGGCAGACTATCCATCAAGCAGGGATCCAAAATGCATCCCAATATGTGTATGTAAGCTTGTTGTCCACAGATGTGCATGGGCTTTGAGACAGGGAAGTCATAAGGTCACAGAATATGAATGTATTAATGTTGCTATTTTAATTTTAAGGTGGACAGTGGGTGAGAAGTCACCAGGACCAACAATGGAAACGAGTACATTTGTGCCCTGGTTGACTATTACACAAAACGGACAGAGGCCTACGCTATTCCGAATAAATTTGCAGCAGTTGTCTCGCTACATCATTTATTTATTTTACAAGTTTGGGGCACCACAGACAATACTTGCGTTTTGAGTGGTGAGTGGATTCTAACTTAAAAGCCTCTGATTGGCAATTGCGTTCAAAAATTCAACAGATATGGCTGTGATTGGCTACAGTGCTCAACACTGCAAAAAACATGATGTAAATAGAAAGCTTTTGACGCTCTCCAGAGAGCAAACACAGATATGCACTGGATATTTTCCCAGATCTGTTTCGCCAATATGATAGTGAATAAAGAATATATTGGCGGCTATTTATCACTACATCCCTAATTAACAAGATAACAATATCTCATTTTTTTAAATAGCACAGTTTGTCGGTGCCGATAGCCTCGTGGTTAGTGTGTCGACATACAGTACAACTGCGCACATGGCGACCAGAGTTCAAATCCTGCCTCAAGGTCCTTTGCAAATCCTGCTCCTCTCTCTCCACCCAATGCTTTCCTGCCATCTCTCTACTGACCTATCCAAATAAAAAAAGGCATAAAAGCCCATAAAAATAACTTTAAATACCACAATTATTGTCAATACCGGTATATCGCGACAGTCCTAACACCATGTCTTCACCGGACGTGAGAGGTGCAGCCCATTATTAGCAGTGATGCTGTCTACACTATAGATATAGCATAATCATCTGCTTAAGTCTATTGCAAATATAGATATTCATATATGCGTGTAACTACAGCTGCAGAACTGTCACAGCCATCAGCTGGTGTGTCCATGATGCCCACCTGAGGTCTCTTGTGTCTTTATTTAACACATGGCTTGTTGTGTGTTTGTTGGTGCCATGTGCTCTCCTGTCTATTGTCTGACTCCGCCCATCTTGTTACCTGATTATTGTTTCAGTTGTTCCACCTGTCCTCCCTCATTACCCTCCTCGTTTGCTTCCCAATTTATTCTCCCAGTGTTTTCTGTCCTGGGCAAGTTCGTAGTCTTACGTCTGTCTTGCAGTTTTGTTTTCCCCCTTGAAGTTGTTTGGTTTGCTTTTGTTTTACTTTATTATTTAATAAAGCCCGCCCAACACAACTCTGCATTTCAGTCCTCGCCTCACCTTTACTCTAACCGTGACAAGAACACGATCAACTTGTTCTAGAGCGTTCACTGTCCGGCTTTGGCCATTCCAATATGGTGGACGGCTTACGTATAGCGGCCCATAGAAACAGCCGCTAATAAGGCATATACATATATATGGTTTCTACTTTAGCAAAGCAATATGTAATGCCACTTAAGATCCACACGTCATGTGTTTGGGCTGGACTGAATCGTGAAGACCTGCTCCAAATAAATATATGTGATATGCTATAGTTTACTAATGTTTGTTGAAGCTACAAACCAAAACACAGCCCAACAGCTGCATGTGTGTACTGTTTGCATGTACTTGGTAATGTTTAGTACCTGAAACAATTATGTTTGTTGTATTCTTCTAGTTGAAGCCTTTTCAACAATATATGACACAAAAGTGTCCATTATAAATTATGCTTAACAGAATTTTGGTTCATATTTTTGACCTTCTACTCCTTCAGCCAAAAACCGATAATGCAGTTTTTAGTTGTCGAAATTTGCATCCCTATTTTTATGTCATGTCTTGTAAAATTAGGTACTTTAGTTTGAGAGTAGGCACTGAGGTCCACCCTATTTCACCAAGGTCCACTCACTTTAAAATGTTTGGCCTCGCCACTGATGCAGGCAATCATCACAGCAGGGATTGTGGTGGAGATTTTTCTATTCACAAATACCTTAATAACACATTCTACCCATTTCCACATAAAATAAGAGGTTTAATCAACCATCTAACTCTAGTATTTTGGCATGTTAGTGCATTAGTGTTTGGGAAGCTAATTTGACACTGTAATTTGCTACACTATAAGCTACTCATAATGTAAAGATTTTAAGCTTTTAAAGCCTACTGTGTCATATTTGTACACAGAATCTCCTTCTGTCATTGTAGCAAGTAAAAGCCCTTTTAGTATTAAAAAAACTCCATCTGCATGGTTCATGTGTCTTTTCGCTGTGAAATCTTTACTGTTTTTCTAAAATAAACATAAGAAGTGTGTGTGTGTGTGTTACAGTTTTAAAATGTGATTTTTCTGACTTCTGACTTTTCTGACAGGCTTTAGGGTTAAACTACAGTCAAACTACTCTTTTTAAAAAGTAGTTAACTAATCTACAAGTTATTAATAACAACTAGGGCTGTCAAAATTTTTTTAGAATTTTGAATATTCGTCGAATAAAAAAAAAAATCCACATTCGAATGCATAAACGTTGCATTCGAATTTTAGGTCTGCGTCAGCCGTCAGGCAGCCTATCAGTGAGCGCATTTACACCTTAACACCCTTAACCCGCTTTCTGTCGGCTTATTGAAGTGTGCATGTGTGATATGTAACAGTTAGTGCAGATTTAAGCGCATCTAGACCGAGCAAACGTCTTGCACGAAAGAAAGAAGGAAATATATCACAAAAGCAGACTTTTTCATGACTCAGAAAATGATAAAAATGTGTTCTCATCTCGTGCAGCAGAAGTAGAAGTGGTTCAGTCACAATGCTGCGTTTATAACTGCATGAGAGCATAATAGCCTACCTAAGCTGTAAGTTTCCCGACATGTTGCAAGTTGACATGTTGCAAGCTTAATTTAACATTAATTACTGACAAATGTATGGAATACTCTGAGTCAGATACGCAAATGATTCTATTTTGACGTAACTACAGGGAAATAACCTGATTTATTAATGAAGTCATGTAAACGCAGCTTACTTGCGTTGTCAGCTTACTGGTGTGCATGTAAATGTGCTCAGTGGCGCATGAAATGCGATGACGATGTAAGTGTCATTGCATTTTAATGCTTTTGTTAGCCTATCCAGTTGAACCCACTAGATGCGGAGCTGCTACGTTGTTCATTCAATATATTGCGGAAAACGAGAGCATCAGTGTGAAGATGTTGTTTACGTCAAAACTGAAACCAAGCCGTTCACACAGAACGCATATTTATCACATTTTCTAGAGGGACGTC
>NW_015639000.1:112838-129275 GCF_001515625.1 Sinocyclocheilus rhinocerous
CATGTAAAATTAATGCAAGTTCAACTTTTAAAAAACATGTCTCAAGACTTTATGGCGGTTTTTCCACATCCCACTGTATCTCATGTTTTTAAATGAAGAAAGTAGCCTACTCTTTGTGATTGGATTTCGGTCCTTTGTATTAAACTATACACACATGCATGGTGCTGTTTTTGTTTTTTTTTCTAATTGTTTAAGCAACTTTATTAATTATATATGGTTTATAAACATTATTTTAAACATTATGCACTTTTTTTTTTCAAAGATAGTCGTGTTATTTTATTACGCTTTGAAGAAACTTGCATAATATTTTGCGCGATGCGTCCTCTTGTGGCCTCAGGAGAGAATCCAAAAGCTTTTTTCCCCCTAACTGAAATTATGCCTTTTAAATTCGAATATAAATCGAATTTTGATAATATTTAAGTAGAACATTTGAATTTAGTTTTTCAGTCATTTTGACAGCCCTAATAACTACCTTACTACATTGACAAAAATGAAAATTCTGTCATTTACTCACCCTCAAGTTGTTCAAATTGTTGTTTCTTTCTTCTGTTGAACAAAAAAGCTGATATTTTGAAGAATGTTTGTAACCAATCAGTTGCTGGTATCCATTGTAAAAATACTATAGAGTCAATGGCTACCGTCACCTGTTTGGTTACTAACATTCTTCAAAATATCTGCTTTTTGTTCAACAGAAGAAAGAAATCCATACAGGTTTGGAACAACATAAGAGCCAGTAAAACATTTTTGGGTCAACTATCCCTTTAAAAGGGCAATACCTTTTAAAATATTTAACTATCAGAGCTGGTAAATGTACACCAAATGAAACTTACATTTGTTACATCAGCAGATGCTTTTAAGCGACTCACAAATTAGGATAAACGACTTGCATATAAATTAGCTTTTAATATTTTTTAGAATATAGCATAATTTCAGGGCAGCAGAGGTTATAACATCACTATGGCTTATCTGTGTAATCATTTGCTCAAACGACCTACGACATGTTTTCTATAATAGCTTTTGACTTTACTGACATTCTCCAGAGAGGAATCTGACTGCAAATGCTATTTAAACTCTTTGTGAGTTCACATTCACATTCTCCCCTCAATTTCCAGTTCAAAGTCTGAACTGGACAGACCTTTTTCATGTCAAGAAGTCCCTGAAAAAGATAAGATAAATAAATAATATACCTTCAAACAGAACAAGCCTTGCAAGATGTATTAACCGAATCTGATCTCTGTGAAAGTGGATGAAAGTCATACGGACCAGCTGGCCTTGAAGTGGGCTTAATAAATAATTAAATGTATATTAATCCGCTGTCATTCAAGTCATTGCTGGGCCATTCTGAATAAGATTCACTCAATCCACAGTGTCTGTTATTAAAAGAAATATTAACATATATTGTGAGAATTTCTAAAAAGACCTTAAAATTTACCATCTCATCAGCTAGAAGTCATTCTGTAAATTTTGTCATAAAGTGCAATCTGAAAAAAATAAAATAAATACAAATATGGAAAAGGAAAAAGATGTACAGTTATAAAAAAAGACCTTGAAGAAAGTGAAAAGACACAGCAGGAAAAGTTTTTTTTAACGCCAGGGGGAATGAAAACGAAAATGAAAACACAAGAAACTGAAGGCCTCCGATACACTATTAAAACACAATCATTATGTAACAGTGCGCTGTGTAGCATCTGTGCCGGGTCGGGTTAATGCCATGAATTCAAATAATTACTACTTCTTTCAAATCATATCTTCTGTAATGAACCTGATGAAATGACATTTCAAAACATAGATTGTTTTTACCTAAGGCACCAAATGGCATGTAAAAATGAATGAGGCAACTCGCTCTATCTATAAACATTCTTATTTATAGGCATTTAACCCTCTACCGCACAATTATATTGTATGCTGTTACCGTATGGCAACATATCATAAAGTACCTTAAAATAATATTTTTTTTCCAATTTTTTTTTTTAAGTTAAGCCATTCTTAGAAAAGAAAAAGTAATTTTTTTTTTCTATAGATCTATCATAATGCGTGCGGTAGAGGGTTAAGGTGGTATTAGAGTAACTACTTTTAAGTAAGTAATTGCATATTACATACACTACCATTCAGACGTTTTGGGTCAGTATTATTATTTATTTATTATTGTAAGCAATTAATCTTTTTTTTTTTTCAACAAACAATGCATTAAATTAATCAAAAGTCACGGTGAAGACCTTTATATTGACATTACATTACATTACTATGCAAGCCCGTTTCTGACACAGGATTAAAGGGGTCATATGATACTGCTAAAAAGAACATTATTTTGTGTATTTGGTGTAATGAAATGTGTTTATGCAGTTTAAGGTTAAAAAAACACATTATTTTCCACATACTGTACATTATTGTTTCTCCTCTATGCCCCGCCCAGTGGCGGTTCTACATTGAATTACACCCTGGGCGAGACCCGCTTCGAGCGCCCCCCCCAATAATTAGTTGCTTATTAACATATTGGGTGTTGATAGTACTTATAAAGCACATATTCAGCATGACCATATTCTACATCCCTAATCCTACCCAATACCTAAATTTAACAACTACCTTACTAACTAATAAATAAGCAGCAAATTAGGAGTTTGTTAATGACGAGAACTGGACCTTCAAATGAAGTGTGACCAAAAAATCTTACAGTTGAACGGTCATCTTCAATAAAAAAAACTGCACCTAGGTTTGCTTAAAGCCATTTGCTTTCATTTCTCTAATCATGCAAATATAATTCCTTATTGTTAACTATTTTGAATGCATTACTTTGCAAAGGAAAATATAAAGGAACCGAAAATATATAATATATGAGTCAAATTCATTTCTAGTGTGTACATCCGAGAAGTACTTAAAACCTAGATGTGCCAGGCCTGTTAGCTATTCTTACACTTATACCCAGACAGATACATCAACACCTGAACATTTACGTGGCTAGGCTTTTATTTCTTGTAGAGCTGTAGCAGTGTGTGTTTTCCTTTTTCTAGCTTAGATGAGATTTCCAGAATAGCACACTACATTATACGTGTGATTTGTGGTACAACGCTTTTCCAATTTGACAGAAGATGAAATGAACAATCCTGATGGAATTCTCCTGTGTCCTCATCCTGGTCATCCATATTATATTTTGTGATACTAAGCATCAATGTTCAATATAATCAATACTATACTGTTGTTGTTCTCATCTGGTTTTGTTCCAGGACACAAGCAACAGAAAACCAAAATTGTTTACCATACAAGTTAATAATTAGTAAATACGTGACTCTGCCTACATTTCTGCGGAACCTGAAATACGTTGCTGAAATACTTTTACTCATCCACAAGAGGCGCTATAAGCCCTACGTTTTTTTCTCCATTGCAAATGCAGGTAAATTAATCTGTACAATGTCATGAAAAATATGGCTGTGGATACAAAATAGTTGCAAAATGACAATGCATTGCTTATAGGCAGTTTCAAAGCAAACTGTTCAGTGTCTGGCACTAAATAAGATGTTTGATTTTCTTCTTAACAGTTAAACATGACTGATGCAACGTTTTATTTTGATGTTTGTTCATGGCAGTTCAGAAATGAAATGTCTGGTGAGTGGTGTTAAAATGTTAAGGCTCTATCGCAATTGAAATTATCGTACCACCTGCATTATTGACACACTATTTTCCTAATTAATGCTGTACAGTTGCTTGGACACAATCTGTATTGTTAAAAGCGTTATTGACTTGACTTGACTTGACTTTGGACTTGACTTTGGACTTGACTTTTATTGCAAGTCCAGTGCTGTACCAGGTGAGCTAAAGAGCAAGTTTACTATGTCAGAAAATCCATACATATGGTAAAAGCTACCCAGGCTCATTGGAAATATGTGCCTCTACATACATTTCTGCAAAACTCAAAAAACATACCTATATGTACACATCGCTGCGGTTTCCAGTTGAAATGAACACTAAAAGTAAAAGTCTGACAACTTGTATTCCCTTATAAACAAATGATGACTCACGGCAGAGTTTTGATTTAGAAAGCCTAATTTTCACACAGTTCCTTGCACAATATTATGTTATGACTTCAAAACGATTTTAACATGCTGTGAGATTTGAAAACTGATACTTTTGAATGTTGGCATCACATATCCAGCTTCATATGTATGGGGATTCTGACATAGTAGGTTTCCTCGGTAGCTCACGCGATATGGCGTTGCACTTGTGAAGTGAAGCGCTACGGTACGAATCCTGTGAAACTACAGTTCAACAAAACAGCTCAAACTTACATAGAAGGAAGTTAAAACAGCATGATTGCACAAGCGAATGCGTTTTTATATCACTATTGGGTAGTTTTAGGGTTGGTTTGGTGTAGAGGGTTTGTTATTTTCCAATACGATAGAGCATTAACCTAAACATTTGAATTCTGAACAACCGCAATATGTTCCTGAAGCAACATCATAAAAACATGGCCACGGTCACGTATTGAATGTACGTTTTAGTGGTCACAGTATTTAGCATTTCACTTTGAAACTGCCACAAAACGTGCCGTAAAGTACGTGATATCGGTGTTGCCGAAACGTCACCACAAGCTCATATTTCCAATGAGCCTGGGTTGGGTAAAAGTGTTTTGAGGTCAAAAGACTGTATTGTTCAAGGAATCACATGAAATCCAAGCCTCTATTCATTGATACTCTGCCCCGTAATAATAATAAAAAAAAGAAAATCTGTGGGTGTTTTACTATAGTGTTCATTTCACCTGGAAACTGCAGTGTAAAAATGTAGGCAGAGTCAAATGTTTTCCCATGAAATCGGGTTGTAAAAATGTTATTTAATTTCATTTGGAATTGTTTTTTCAACCGTGTCTGTGATCCACTAGTTTAGAACCCCTACTATGCCGTAGAAACAGGTCACAATGGTATTTTCTCATGACCTGCATTAAGCATCAGCACAGCATTAGAAGTTGATGATGCAACCAGTCATGCTTGCTGTTTGGGTCCCCTCTTATAATTAAGTCTGATAGAAGGGGAATGAGAAGATGAGATTTATTGCAGTGGCTTGTCAATGAAGGGTCAAATAGTCATCGTTGAAAGCCCACCTCTCTCATGATGCTCAAGTTCAATGCCCTCTATATGGTAGATTTCATGCTGGGGTAATTACCAGGATGTCGTTCATTCATTCCACACTTGTTTTGAATCAATAATAATTAGTGATTTATAGCTATAATCCTGCCTTTAATTACATCTCACTGCCATTTATCTGAATGACAAGTCATTTGATTTAGACTGGAAATATGGAATTTCATTAACAAAAATGTCAAATAAAAGAGATGATCTGTGTCCATGTTGGAAAAGCCTTATATCGGTGCTGGATTGTAGACCAGATGAGCAGGGACTCAGGCTTCTGACTGCCAAGAGTCTCCAAAACCTAAGTCTGCATGACTAAAGACTGCCAAAGGAAGCTGAACACCAGCCCTCAGTGCATTAAAGTTCAAGCTAACCACTAAGACCGGGGTCTCTCAACGCAGCGCAGGACCCTCAGGACTGCACATTTTGTATGTCTCCCTTATCAGACACAACCAATTCAGGTCTTTCAGTATCTACTAACGAGCTTATGAGTTAAATAAGGGAGACATACAGTACAAAATGTGCAATGTTGGTGGTCCACCAGGACAGGTTTGAAAACCCCTGCCACAGCGCATACACTATGGTTTTTATTGTAAAAATTAAATTTTATACATTATAATTTTCAAATATTATAATTGTAAAAGATTATTGTATGATCTAGCCATTCGGTGTGGCTCTTTGTTCAAAAAAAATAATTATTTATAATTATTTAAAAAATAAATAAAAATGTATTATCAAATATATATTTTTTTTTATATTAGAGAAAAAAAAAACATATTTGAAAGAGTTCTCATGTAAGCTGCTTTTCAGTATTTATTTATTTATGTATTTCAGCCATGAAACAAACATTGCGAATGTATTTTCTTCACTATTGTGGCAAATTATCCTTCTTGAATTATGAAAAATAGAGAAGGACTTGGTTTTGTCCATCAGAATTGATTAAATTGCCTGCTTGCTAATTGTTGTGATCTCATGTGAGTGACAGGCTGCTGGAAGGGAGGGTATGGGTAGAGAAGAAAAGAGAAGGGAACAAAGGAAGTTGGCAGCGGTTCTAAGACATGGCCAAGACCCTCAAAGGACCATGATCCAGTTCTGCATGCAAGAAAGACAATATATCCGGATACACAGGGTGATCTTACGTCTGGTGATCAGGGTGATCTTTTTTGCGGGGGCATCACGCACCTAGGTTTTTTTTTTTTTTTGAGGGTGGCATGCAATAAACAGTATAAAAATTAATTTTTATAATTAAGCAAGCAAAATTTAACATGATTGCACAGCATTTTTATGCACGGAAGACAGCATAACTGTTTATTTTTCATGAAAAAAAAAAATCAGACACACTGGTCAATTGGTAAAAGGCAAAAGTGCACTGCTTCATGGAGCCCCACACATGACATGCAGACAAAAAAATATTTATCATGGCCATGAATTAAGAATTTGTTCTGTCATTTAAGTAAATAGTGGCCACGTTATACTAAGACTTTCTCTCTTTTTGATTTAATTAAAATGAAAGAACGTTTTAGTACAACATGGCCATGATTAACTTACTCATGCCCATTCAAACAGGGGGCCCCCTCAGATTTTTGAGCAAAAGTGATTTTGAATGCATTTTTATTTTTATTTATTTTATTTTATTTTTACATTTGAATGCAATATTTTTACATTTGATAATTAAGTTCCTTAAAAAAATTTTTACATACACTGTTTATACAAATTTGGTCCCAGTGTTTTTGAATCCTCTATTTATTGCCTTCCTTCCAAGACTTGCTGAAAATGGATCCAGAAACTTTGTGAGCCCTTGTGAAAAAGAAGTGTACTTAATTGTATTGAATGTGCACTTGTATTGTTCCTCAAAACTTTAAATTATATTTTTAGTGAACTTGCAGATAATATAATATTAATTAAATAAAAGGTCACTTAAGTGTACATTAAAGGCAGAGTAAGTGATTTCTGGTAGCCAATGTTGATATTTGAAATCACCAAAACAAACACGCCTCTAC
This sequence comes from Sinocyclocheilus rhinocerous, assembly GCF_001515625.1. Taxonomy (NCBI): domain Eukaryota; kingdom Metazoa; phylum Chordata; class Actinopteri; order Cypriniformes; family Cyprinidae; genus Sinocyclocheilus; species Sinocyclocheilus rhinocerous. The sequence goes on from NW_015639000.1 coordinate 119,956, forward strand.
CCCAAAAGGGTCTTGCCCCTATTCTGATAGCTCCGCCCCACATATACGTACGCACCCCAGGCAACGATTAGTTCTGTGAAACAAAGCAAAACCAATGTTACACCATGTCTACGGACGTGAGCGGCGCGGCACAACAAATCCCCGACAGAAAACTGCTGCCGGGTTCTATTTATGACGTGCTGACACAAATTTCAAATGGTTTTCAACGGTCGTTTGATCGCGTCCAGTGTAGGCAGACTTTAGCTGTTGTAGACACACGTTGTTACTCACCTATTGAGAAGAAACAAAGCAACCTCGGCGTCCGATCGCAGGCCTCCGCTCCTTGAGTTCTCTCCAGCGCTGGAAAGCTGATCCGATATTTACACGGGTCCTACTTCTTGCCTTATCCTTCCGCAGACGTTTTCCTCTTTAGTTTTTTATCTCTATCTCTCTGTCGCTCGGCTCGGCTAATGTCTGTCCCATGCACTGAACGCGCTCTCCTCCACATCACGAGTAGACACGCCCCTTATTGCTGATTGGCTACAAGTTTGTTTTGCGATTCAGCCCGAATCAGTTTTCTAAAGTGTTTTTGAAAAATCACATACCCTGCCTTTAAGAGAGACACTTTCATGTCAGTTTAACTTCACTTTTAAAAAGTACATATTGTAATAATGTCAAATTACATGTTTTACTATAAACTATGTTCTAGAACACTTTGCATATGAATACCTTTCAATTCTAACGAGACCAAGTTGGAAGGTCAAGTTATCAGGTCATCTGTTTAACCCGTCTAAGCTATGACACACCTGGACCTCAGGGGACAACCGGTGCTCTGGCTGCATATTATCAACAAAAGAATGATGTGTGAGATTTATGGCAGTCGTGATGTGGTACAACAGCCATCAGATTTTTCTTGTTCATCACTCACCGACAGCACTGTTCTGGTGTTATTTTATGCAAAAATCTAAAATTTAAATCCATCAATGTCTGTGTATAGCAAAGGTGTGAGTACAGCAGTGAACGGGTTAAACGCACAGCACAGCCAGTGCAATAATCTGCACTATTCCAGTGCCATTCTGGGAGTTTATCGGAACAATTTCACTGCGCAACATGTTTAAACCGTAATATAAGCCATTTAAACGCTCGTTTCTGTTTTTGCGAATAAATTATCTACATTTTTGGAGATCCGTCAGGGTTTTTCATGATCAGATTCAGAATAGAATACAGGTTTGCATGCAAAAATAAAGATAAATGGAATTCGAATTTGTTTCATATCCTTGGACTTCCTTTACGTTGATCTGGAGAATATAAGCGCTTTTGGGTTTTTACAGTCACTTTGAATTTTAGTAGCTGCCTTTTCATCTGTTTTGGAGAGCGCGTAAAAACAACACCCTCTTGAATATTTTGTCCATAAACGCTTTTGAGATGAGCAACGAGTGTTTCGAGCCGCGTTGGACATGTGCACTGCTGGCGATCCCTCAGAAGCCCGTTGGAGAGGAGCGCAACTTTGCTGCGTCTAGGAGATTCCCCGGTGATCCATCATCTATCCAGCGCTGTGCAGGAACCAGCGGGCGCGCAGGTGGACGCGGATCCCGTCGTTTGGCCGAGGCTTGTTTGGAGTGATGCCGGGCTCTTGGATCTGGGGTGCGCTGGGCAGGTTGGTGTGGCTCTCCTTACTTGCGCCAAGCGCTCTGATAATGATCCTTGTTCCCCCAGCATCTCTGGCGCATCCACAGCCATGTCAGATTCTGAAGAGGATCGGACACACGGTGAGAGTCGGAGCTCTGCACCTGCAGCCTCGAGTGTTCAGGCAGGATTCCCTCAGGGGGAGAGATCCGGACTGGGATGCAGACAGAGAAACGTGGGAAGAGTGGGACGCGATCACCAAAAGTAGGCTCGAACAAGGCTGGAGGGGTATTAGGACTAAAAGCTCAGCGAATAACCCCCACAAGGCCTCCAAAAGTAAAACCGCACTCAAACAAGTGGGTCCGGATGCTGTGTTTCTACCTCGAGACTCTGTTCTACTCGCTACAGAGAGCCTCAATCGAGTGGCGGGGCTTTTACCCTACAACCTCAGCCTTGAGATAGTCGTGGCCGTGGAAGCAGCACTTGGAGAATTACCTGCTTTCTCCTTTTCCTCCTCATCTACACCTGCCTGTGGCGATCCCGCATCGTTCCTGCAAAGCGTTTGCCACACCGTCATCGTGCAAGGAGTTTCTGCCATCATCGCGTTCCCACAGAACAGGGATGAACTGGTGAAGTTGGAATTTATCGCCACAACGCTACAGATCCCAATCATCAGCGTCGTCCAGAACGAATTTAAGCGCCAGAGTCAGGTGTGTTTATTTTCATTAAAAAAACATTGATGTTTACATTTATAGCACTGAGGCAATTCTGGTCTGCAGCTGCACACTGTATAGTTTCTGGAGAGCTCAGTTTCTTTCATTTAGAAATGTAAATGTTGAGGGACTGCGCAGTACACAAGTACAATTAGAGGACACATGTTGAAATGTTTGGAACTGAGGAAATGGATTGGAATTATGAATCAATGATCAACTATGTTAGTAGTTATTAAGGTTTTTGGATTAGAAACAATACACTACAGACAGAGAATGAATGCATGATGACACTCAGTGATTCAAAGCTTTGGTGCAACCTGCTGCTTCTCAAATAAATGTGTTTTCCCTTGTGATCACTTCATATGTGTCAGCATGTCAGATAGAAAAAAATATGTGTTTGTCAAATACATATTACAACTATTGACATATCTTAAATTAAGAATGAGCTGAGAATATGGAATGATTTTAAACTGAATATCAACACCCAAAATTGAATTGTCACCATCATGAGACAAAATAATTGTAACAAACATAATTATATAATAGCTAAATAACATAGCTGTAAAATGTTTGTCTTTTTAAAATTAACATGAAAATAGCATATACAAATAGACACATAAATACATTTAATATTTCTGCATTTCATAAGTTCGTTATGTTATGACTTGGTTATTGTAACGTTATAGGATTATATTTTTAAATTGCAGGCTGATGGCATTAGGGGGGGAGGGAGTCATAGTGAAGTATAATTTTTATAAACCAATAAGTAAATTAAATTTGTCAAAACTAATGACAGGATGAAGTTGTTGAACATGTTTTATCCCACATTCTTAAAAATATAGGTTCTTTATTGGCATCTATTCCAAAATGAACCGTAAACTGTGTTCCATTTGTGTTTATTTTCATAAAAAATATTATATTAATGTTTACATTTATAGCACTGAGGCAGTTCTGGTCTGCAGCTGCATACTGTATAGTTTCTGGAGAGCTCAGTTTCTTTCATTTAGAAATGTAAATGTTGAGGGACTGCGCTATACACAAGTACAATTAGAGGACACATGTTTGGAACTGAGGAATTGGACTGGAATTATGAATGAATGATCAACAAGTAGTTATTAAGGTTTTTTGGATTAGAAACAATACACTACAGACAGAGAATGAATGCATGACGGCACTCAGTGATTCAAAGCTTTGGTGCAACCTGCTGCTTCTCTAATAAATGTGTGTTTTCCCTTGGTTCTTTATAGTGGAAGAAGGTTCTTCGGATTATTATTATTATTAAATAAAAAGGTTATTTTATGAACTGACCCATGTTCTTTGAGGAACCAAAAATGGTTTATTTTATGACATCACTGCACAAACCTCCTTTTGGTAGCTTTATTTTTAAAAGTACCCGTCTCGTATTTAGTGCATAAATCAGTGCTGCTATTAGTACAACTGTTTTCTTTAAACTAATAAGTTTGTTATGACACCTGCTGGATCAGTCTAAACCACAAATAAAACATCTGTTTAGATGGTGACACATCTAGCTGTCTGTGTTAAAAATGTGTTTTTCTGAACACCCTGAGGGCTGAGCTGTTTGATATCTGATCTTTTGAAGTTAGCACCATCTTCTGGTCAGTTCTTTGTTTGCATGGATCATCTAAGATTTATCAGATTGCTCTGTGAGCTCAGAATCAGTGTCTGTTATCTGTCCAAATAGCAATCAGTCTCTCAGTGTGCTCATTACTGAGCTTTACTGATTTCTGATTTATTGATTTCTTTACTGCTTTCTTTCTTAATGAATGAATGAATGAATGTCTGTTTATTAAAACATCAGCAGCAAAACAGCCCAAAGGGAAAATCATTTATTTATTTATTTATTTATTTATTTATTTATTTATTTATTTATTTATTTATTTATCTATTTGTTTATTTAATTATTCATGTGTTTATTTATTCATGTATTTATTTATTTATTCATGTATTTATTTATTTATTTATTTATTCATGTATTTATTTATCTACTTGTTTATTTATTTATTTATTTTCAGTTCAAGTACAGTGGAACTGTTCATTTCGGAGTTAATAGTTTAATGAATTGTTGACTACATTGTTAATAACATGGAATACAGGACACTATAATTGATCAGCAAGGCACCATATAAACACAATACATATTTACTCTATATAGTATATTTACTGTCTCTTAGTAAACATTCAAAACTTTATTTCTGCATCCAAATTTTTTTTTCTTTCTTTCTTTTTTAAGTTATGAATGTTTTGGTTTTATTTGTGCCCATCTGGTCAAATTTTGCTGATTTTTAACAATATGATTATGTTATGAAGGTAACAGTAATAGTTTCCACTGTAACACAGTTAATTAGATGTCTATATTATTAAGGATCATTATAACAACTATATTATTCCACAACGTTGGTGGTTTCATCATTTATCATTCTCAATCCCTTTTGGGATATTTCAAGGTTATGAGAAGACAAACCAAAGGTCCATCAAGCTACTCTCCACAGGCCTGAAGAACTGTGGTGTATCAAATTACCCATCTTTATCCATTCATCTTCAAAGCTGCTGAAAATGCACATAATTGTATCACCCTCTAGTGCTTTTTTATGACACAGCAGTTATATCTTACGGAGCCCCGCACATGGCATGCAGGAAAAAAATAGTAGGCTAAATAGTGCGCACGATTTACTATATCGTTCCCTCGATTTGCTAAATCGTGCACACGATTTATAAATCGAGAGAACGAATTAGTAAATCATGCGCACGATTTATTTATTTTCTCTTGCATGCTCCGTAATATCTGGCTGTATCCCAGCTTGCAAATCATTTAATGACACAAGCTCCCTCAAGATAAAACATACTCCGGACAACCCTCTATGCACACCTTGGCAATATAATCGCCATTGGCTAGTACATTTTTTTGTTTACTCGCCAGACTGATATACTATTTTACACACACACACACACACACGCGTTTCTTAGCTATCTAAATGGGGACATTACATAGACTTCTATTGTTTTTATGTACAGATAGTTATGAAATGGAACAGCTTCTTAAATAACTGAATGTGCATTTTTTTACTTCAGCCAATCAAGCATTATATTGATATTATGATAATTAAGCACTATTTAATGATATAACTAGTGATTAGAACTAAATATTGTTCTTAAAAGCTGAATCATTCTTAATTAACTGTTATTTTGACAGGAAAATACAACAAAGAATATGGTTTACATGTAGCGCGTCGATTCAGCGTGGTATGCAAGGGTCGAGTGAAAATCTGTGTTGAACGCCTCTCACACACATACTGGCGTGTAAAATCTAAGAATTTATTAGCCAATGGCTAATGTTAGACATTATTTAGTCGCCCAGAGTAAGATTTGTCTCTTCTTAACTTGTTAGTGGTACTTATTACTCTCCCACTGGTTTGGCCAATTAGATTTCATGACAACCCTACAGAAAATAAGTCAGACTTTGTATAAAGCTTTTCCTTAATCATTTCTGATTAGCCTGTTTTCTGCCATTGCATAATTGCACCCCCAGGGGAAATTAAATGGCTCAGATAAACATTTCATCTGGCAGTGTCTGTTAAGGTCTTGATTTCCTTAGCAGGACAATGTCATTTAATTAAAGGGTATTGTATCATTAAAACATTGAGATCCCAGACCTCACGTAATTAATGTTTCTGGATGTCCTAAGTGGGCAACGTTTCCATATCTGAAATACTCTACATCTATATTTTGATGGGAATGCCTGAGACTCAATTGAGTTAATTAGCACTTTTGACTCGTGGTCAGGGTTGCCAGGTCTTTGTAACAAAACCAGCCCAATTGTGTTCCGGGGGGAAACGGCTATCAAAATCACTCCAAAATTGCATTCCAGGCAGAGTTTCACATGGACTAAAAAAAACAAGGAGTGGCAACAATATAAAAATAGACAAATTCTGCAGGAAAACCGCAGACTTGGCAACACTGCTCCTGGTCATGTTAATGCCCATCATCAAGTAACAGGTAAATCAAACAATTAAATTAGTATTTTGGTCCATTGACCTATATTTCCTAAAATTTCAACAACAACAAAAATAAGCAGATAATTGTGGTCAATTGTATGCATTTTGTTTTTGGATGGAGTAACATGATGTAGTCAAATATAAGTAATAAATGCTAGTTCAAAGCATTTGAAGATGCCAATTAAACAGATAAACAAACATTGGCCTGATTTGACAATTTTCAGAGGATTCATCAACTTTCAAATGTTTTAAACTAGTTTGAAATGCTGCCCCTCTAGATGCATCACAAATGGAACCAGAGAGCGCTTAAAGTAATTGTTTTCAGAAGCAAATAATTGCACACTTGGACATCATGTTGGAAATCTTAATGTTTGTTTGTTTGTTTGTTTTTTCTCGGAGGAGATTCTGCATCAGAAATTCAATCTGCAAACAGAAGGAGACTGTCCAACAAATCATGCATTACGATAAATATCTGTTGGGCTTAAAACTCTCGCCTTCCCTCTATTTGGCAGACAGGAAGAGATGTGTAAAATCAACTAGATGGAGAATTGCCTGAAAGAGTAGTTCCAATCTGTCTTAAAGAAGCACTGTATAATTAGGCTGGTTTTAGATATACCTGAACCCAAGCTCATGTCGCTGTGGGGGTTTTTTTTCTTTTTTTTTTTTCCAAAAACAGCTAGAATATAACGAGTTCTTGAGATGTGTTTTTAAAAGTTTTAACTTGACATACAGTGTTAAAAATACTAAATGGCCTAAAAAGGCCATCTGCATGTATTAAAAGATGCATTCACAGCATGTTGTAATTACCGTAATTATTAAAGATGACAACCTGAACGTTTTACTCTGATGAGTTCACATCCTCGGACTCCGAATTATTACTGACAAAATGAATGTGTGTAATTTGAGTTACAATAATAGTCATTGTGCAAATAGCTTATTAATAAACATTTATTTAGTAGGACATTAGACATTAGTTATCCAGTTTACGAGTTGTAATTACAAGTCCTATGAGGATGTAAATGCTTTTTGCAAGTTATAATATAAGGAAATTTATAATGCTTGTTATTGCAATTCAGCCATAAATCATGATTTGATTCTTGCTTGTCGGTGATAGATGTTATTTTAAAAAAATCTAGATGAACTAGTTAAAATTACCAGTCAAATAGTTGGATGTTGGATGGTTGATCAAACAAGATGCATAGTAATGTACATCCATCTCTTTGTTATGATAACCACATTTGTTTCTTCTCAACAGAACTCTCTTCATTTCCAGATGGCCATGCAAAACCCTCAAACCTCTCAAGCAGATCTCATCTTCTCCCTGCTGTCCATGAACAACTGGTATGATGTCAGTCTGGTGATGTGTCAACAGATGAACATTTCAGACTTTGTTTTCTTGCTCCATAACAACTCCAGATTTCATCTGGGGACAGTTCTCAAGTTATCCACCAACAACAGCTCCAAAAGTGACTTTCAAATGTCCCTGCAAGTTCAACTGGAGTCCATCAAGGACTCAACATCTACCATAGTGACCTTTGGATGTGACATCAGGGATATAAGGAGAATCTTTACTACCATTGCAAAGTTTGGTCTGATTCTTCCCGATTACCACTGGATTATAGGAGACTCTCAGAATGTGGAGCAATTACGGACAGAGGGGCTACCCATGGGCCTTCTTGCACATGGTCGCATGGGTGAGCCCTCGCTGAATCATTATGTCCAGGATGCTTTGGAGCTGGTGGCACGAGCGGTGGGATCGGCTGTCATTGTGTCTCCAGAGCTGGCGCTGATTCCTGGCATCACAAACTGTCTGGCAAGACTTGAGACTAAAAATCTCACATCAGGAACCTTTCTGTCCAGGTATTTTATTTGACACACTGCTTGATATTTCATAATATTTGTGTTGTTTATGTGGCATCACATGCATTTTTTTTTTAAAGTTGCCATTCACCGCCAGCATTTTATCAACACTTCAATGTGGGCGGCTTTCATTAAAGGGGTCATATGATGCTTTTTTAAAGGTCATTATTTTGTGTATTTGGTGTAACAGAATATGTTTTTCATTCGGTAACGTTAGGCAGTTTTGATTTGTATGCTGTTTAATGCTTGATGCTCTCGCTATTTTACATATGCATCTGCTTACATATGCGATTGCTTGTTTCTGCTTCTTCTTCACCATATTTTGATCCAGAGATTCTGTACTCTTTAAGAAAATGTGTAATAGCGCCTCCTACTAGGGGTGTGCACAAATAGTCAAATATATTTGAATATTCGATCTGTAATTATTATTTGAAAAATAAAAAAAATCACAGAATGTCGTCGTCCGCCTCACGAAGTTTGGAATTGCTTTGATCAAAACGATCTTACTAAATGAGCTTACAAAATTTAATTAATTTTGATCAAATAAATCAGTGAAACTGAGTATATATTTTGTTTACACGTTTTAGCTAAAAGGAAACCTTGAGATATAACGTTACGTTGTTGTAGAACATTGTTGTGTCTAATGCCTGATCATAAACTTGTTCAGAAATGGTGACAAAAGCTTGATTATTAAAAAATAACGTATTTCTCATTAAACGTCTTTTTTTATTCATGAGCCCAAATATTCAAATACAATATTTTTTGAAAAATGCCCATCCCTACCTCCTACCGTATACCAGTGAAAACTCCGTCAATGGTCGGGAAAGAGTTAAAGGGATACTCCACCCCAAAATGAAAATTTTGTCATTAATCACTTACCCCCATGTCGTTCCAAACCCATAAAAGCTTTGTTCGTCTTCGGAACACAATTTAAGATATTCTGGATGAAAACCGGGTGGCTTGTGACTGTCCCATAGACTGCCAAGTAAATAACAATGTCAAGGCCCAGAAAAGTATGAAAGACATCATCAAAATAGTCCATCTGCCATCAGTGGTTCAATCTGAATTTTATGAAGCGACGAGAATACTTTTTGTACGCGAAGAAAACAAAAATAACGACTTTATTCAA
>NW_015639000.1:134939-146700 GCF_001515625.1 Sinocyclocheilus rhinocerous
GACATGGGGGTAAGTGATTAATGACAAAATTTTCATTTTGGGGTGGAGTATCCCTTTAAGAACAATTATTTATTGTCCATATTTATTCTGCATATTTTATGAGGAGTATCCTTTTCATCCACAGTCGAGAGGAGCTTTTTCTGAACATGTCAACAGAATTTAGCAAAAAGCAAACAGTTGTTTGAAAACATTCCCAAAGCAAGCAAGAAAAGGCTGCAATCAGTACTGTGAAAAGCAGTAAGACATGACATTAGGCTGGTGGCAGACGCCCAGAGACACAGCATATCAAGAGTGGTTTCTCCAGCACTGCACTGTCAGGAAACAACTCCACCAAGTTCCAACCAAACTACCTCAGGGTTTAAATTTCACATGCTCTCCTATCATTACCGATTTAAAATGGTTACCGTTAGCTTCACCACTGCAGAAAAAAATGAAAAAAAAAACTCAATTAAAGAGAGAAAAATACAAGACTAATGGACTAAAAGTAATATTCCACATAGGCCATCAAACTGACATCATCAGAGAAGGAATGCCATTCCAGAGCAGAAAGATTAGTAAAACAAACATTTTTTTTTCTTTAGTGGATTAACTTGCTCAAATTAATTGTTCACCTCAAGACTAGCAATGTGCGCTAACAGAGTAAATAGTGTCAATTTTGATTTCATGCGGACTTTAAAGACAAAATGACAAGGCAATCACACGCACATTTAACTTATGTACTGCTACATATTTTCAAATAAAATGGAAAAAAAAGAAAAACCATTAGTGTTAGGTAAGCTACTATGAGTTTTTAGATTTCCAAGCTAATAATAATTTGAGGTTCGTTAATCTCCAGATGAATGCTAGTAGTAAAAGTGACATCATCTAACTAAACTGCAAACATTTAAGGGGCAGTATATTATAAGTATCTCATATGATATAGCCTAGATTATCTTTTGCAATTATAATAGTATTTATTTAAACAAAAAAGTGACAAGAAACAGCACATGTTGCTGGAAAAAGTTGCCTTTTAATAGAAAAGCTCCAACAACTACGGCCATGCTACTGCTAATGTGGCATGAAAGTCAGTAGCACCATTTTATTTTTAGTTGGCTATTGTGGTAGATACTGTTTAAATACATACAAATACATAAATAAAACAAGAGTTTTGTTTCAGAATAATGTGCACTGATGAATCATGCACAATAAAGGTCAATTCACACCAAGAACAGTAACTAATGATAACTATATGTCCAAACCAACAAAAAAATATAATTTTTTATTACAAGTGTGCATCAAGCTCTTTAATGTCAGGTGGATTCTGATTGGCTGTAAATGTTTATCCGCTGGGGGGGAAAAATGTTCTGAAACTGGATGGTACCATTCATCTGTGTTGATACTTCTCTATTGTCAAAGAATTTGAACGATTATTCAAATTTTATAGTTATCGTCCTTGGTGGGAACGGACCTTTAGATCAGAGAAATATTGTTATAAAAGTAAACCAGGTTCATTTTGGTTTGACATTGCATTTGTCAGAATTAGATTGGATGAACTTCTATGGTTTGGACTGATATATGATTTTCTCTTAATTCTTAGATACATGGCCAACACGTCTTTTGACGGCCTGAGCGGCTACGTCAATATTCAAGAGGAATCTATCATCGTCTCTGAAAGCCATCACTTCATCTGGAATCTCCAGCATGACCCAGTAGGCAAGCCCATGTGGACGCGTCTCGGCAGCTGGAAGCAAGGCAAAGTGGTTATGGATTACGGTGTCTGGCCTAATAAGAGACAGTCTCAGCCAGGAGCGGACTGGCGGCATTCCTCACGTCTACACTTGCGCGCCGTCACCCTGGTAGAACATCCGTTTGTCTTCACCCGAGACGTTGATGAAGAAGGCCTGTGCCCGGCTGGCCAGCTGTGCCTTGACCCCCTAACAAATGACACAGCCTTTTTGGAAAGTCTTTTTCAGAGTCTGCAAGGTGCCAACAACAGCGTCCCCATGGAGTTTAAAAAATGTTGTTATGGATATTGCATTGATCTTTTGGAGAAGCTGGCGGAGGACATGGGCTTTGACTTTGACCTCTACATCGTGGGAGATGGGAAATATGGAGCTTACAAGAACGGTCGCTGGACAGGGCTGGTCGGGGACCTCATGAGCGGGGCGGCACATCTGGCTGTCACTTCCTTTAGCATCAACTCAGCACGCAGTCAGGTCATCGACTTCACCAGCCCCTTCTTCTCCACCAGTCTGGGAATCCTCGTCAGGACTAGGGATACGGCCGCTCCCATCGGCGCCTTCATGTGGCCCCTGCACTGGAGTATGTGGCTGGGAATATTTGTGTCTTTACACGTGACGGCCGTGTTCTTGACCTTGTATGAGTGGAAAAGCCCTTTCGGCATGACTCCGAGGGGAAGGAACAGGGACCGTGTCTTTTCTTTCTCCTCTGCGCTAAACGTTTGCTACGCAATTCTATTCGGCAGGACTGCCGCCATTAAGCCGCCAAAGTGTTGGACCGGCAGATTCCTCATGAACCTCTGGGCCATATTCTGTTTGTTCTGCCTTTCAACATACACGGCTAATCTCGCCGCTGTAATGGTTGGTGAGAAAACCTACGAGCAACTCTCAGGTATACATGATCCCAAGGTAAGAGTAACTTGTGTTTATCATTTTCAAATTATGTCAAAATGACTGGCAGGCTTAAAGGTTAAAAATACACTTCCTGGTTGATGAAAACGGTCCGCTTGCTTTTTCAAGCTCCACCATCCATCACAAGGTTTCCGCTTTGGAACCGTTCGGGAGAGCAGCGCTGAGGACTACGTGAAAAAAAGCTTCCCAGAGATGCATGAATACATGAGACGATAGTGCGCTAACAGAGTAAATAGTGTCAATTTTGATTTCATGCGGACTTTAAAGACAAAATGACAAGGCAATCACACGCACATTTAACTTATGTACTGCTACATATTTTCAAATAAAATGGAAAAAAAAGAAAAACCATTAGTGTTAGGTAAGCTACTATGAGTTTTTAGATTTCCAAGCTAATAATAATTTGAGGTTCGTTAATCTCCAGATGAATGCTAGTAGTAAAAGTGACATCATCTAACTAAACTGCAAACATTTAAGGGGCAGTATATTATAAGTATCTCATATGATATAGCCTAGATTATCTTTTGCAATTATAATAGTATTTATTTAAACAAAAAAGTGACAAGAAACAGCACATGTTGCTGGAAAAAGTTGCCTTTTAATAGAAAAGCTCCAACAACTACGGCCATGCTACTGCTAATGTGGCATGAAAGTCAGTAGCACCATTTTATTTTTAGTTGGCTATTGTGGTAGATACTGTTTAAATACATACAAATACATAAATAAAACAAGAGTTTTGTTTCAGAATAATGTGCACTGATGAATCATGCACAATAAAGGTCAATTCACACCAAGAACAGTAACTAATGATAACTATATGTCCAAACCAACAAAAAAATATAATTTTTTATTACAAGTGTGCATCAAGCTCTTTAATGTCAGGTGGATTCTGATTGGCTGTAAATGTTTATCCGCTGGGGGGGAAAAATGTTCTGAAACTGGATGGTACCATTCATCTGTGTTGATACTTCTCTATTGTCAAAGAATTTGAACGATTATTCAAATTTTATAGTTATCGTCCTTGGTGGGAACGGACCTTTAGATCAGAGAAATATTGTTATAAAAGTAAACCAGGTTCATTTTGGTTTGACATTGCATTTGTCAGAATTAGATTGGATGAACTTCTATGGTTTGGACTGATATATGATTTTCTCTTAATTCTTAGATACATGGCCAACACGTCTTTTGACGGCCTGAGCGGCTACGTCAATATTCAAGAGGAATCTATCATCGTCTCTGAAAGCCATCACTTCATCTGGAATCTCCAGCATGACCCAGTAGGCAAGCCCATGTGGACGCGTCTCGGCAGCTGGAAGCAAGGCAAAGTGGTTATGGATTACGGTGTCTGGCCTAATAAGAGACAGTCTCAGCCAGGAGCGGACTGGCGGCATTCCTCACGTCTACACTTGCGCGCCGTCACCCTGGTAGAACATCCGTTTGTCTTCACCCGAGACGTTGATGAAGAAGGCCTGTGCCCGGCTGGCCAGCTGTGCCTTGACCCCCTAACAAATGACACAGCCTTTTTGGAAAGTCTTTTTCAGAGTCTGCAAGGTGCCAACAACAGCGTCCCCATGGAGTTTAAAAAATGTTGCTATGGATATTGCATTGATCTTTTAGAGAAGCTAGCAGAGGACATGGGGTTTCACTTCAACCTCTACATTGTGGGAGACGGGAAATATGGAGCTTACAAGAACGGTCGCTGGACAGGGCTGGTCGGGGACCTCATGAGCGGGGCGGCACATCTGGCTGTCACTTCCTTTAGCATCAACTCAGCACGCAGTCAGGTCATTGACTTCACCAGCCCATTTTTCTCCACCCGTCTGGGAATCCTCGTCAGGACTAGGGATACGGCCGCACCTATCGGCGCCTTCATGTGGCCCCTGCACTGGAGTATGTGGCTGGGAATATTTGTGTCTTTACACGTGACGGCCGTGTTCTTGACCTTGTATGAGTGGAAAAGCCCTTTCGGCATGACTCCGAGGGGAAGGAACAGGGACCGTGTCTTTTCTTTCTCTAACTCAATTAAAGAGAGAAAAATACAAGACTAATGGACTAAAAGTAATATTCCACATAGGCCATCAAACTGACATCATCAGAGAAGGAATGCCATTCCAGAGCAGAAAGATTAGTAAAACAAACATTTTTTTTTCTTTAGTGGATTAACTTGCTCAAATTAATTGTTCACCTTAAGACTAGCAATGTGCGCTAACAGAGTAAATAGTGTCAATTTTGATTTCATGCGGACTTTAAAGACAAAATGACAAGGCAATCACACGCACATTTAACTTATGTACTGCTACATATTTTCAAATAAAATGGAAAAAAAAGAAAAACCATTAGTGTTAGGTAAGCTACTATGAGTTTTTAGATTTCCAAGCTAATAATAATTTGAGGTTCGTTAATCTCCAGATGAATGCTAGTAGTAAAAGTGACATCATCTAACTAAACTGCAAACATTTAAGGCTGTCACTTCCTTTAGCATCAACTCAGCACGCAGTCAGGTCATTGACTTCACCAGCCCATTTTTCTCCACCAGTCTGGGAATCCTCGTCAGGACTAGGGATACGGCCGCACCTATCGGCGCCTTCATGTGGCCCCTGCACTGGAGTATGTGGCTGGGAATATTTGTGTCTTTACACGTGACGGCCGTGTTCTTGACCTTGTATGAGTGGAAAAGCCCTTTCGGCATGACTCCGAGGGGAAGGAACAGGGACCGTGTCTTTTCTTTCTCCTCTGCGCTAAACGTTTGCTACGCAATTCTATTCGGCAGGACTGCCGCCATTAAGCCGCCAAAGTGTTGGACCGGCAGATTCCTCATGAACCTCTGGGCCATATTCTGTTTGTTCTGCCTTTCAACATACACGGCTAATCTCGCCGCTGTAATGGTTGGTGAGAAAACCTACGAGCAACTCTCAGGTATACATGATCCCAAGGTAAGAGTAACTTGTGTTTATCATTTTCAAATTATGTCAAAATGACTGGCAGGCTTAGAGGTTAAAAATACACTTCCTGGTTGATGAAAACGGTCCGCTTGCTTTTTCAAGCTCCACCATCCATCACAAGGTTTCCGCTTTGGAACCGTTCGGGAGAGCAGCGCTGAGGACTACGTGAAAAAAAGCTTCCCAGAGATGCATGAATACATGAGACGATATAATGTCCCTGCAACCCCTGATGGGATAGATCTTCTTAAGTAAGTCGTAATCGTTATTGCAAAGTGGCATCGATCACTGAAGCAGCACTAATTTACTGGATGCCCTCTACCATGTCCTTCTTTGATGGCTTTTGCCTTCTTGTAGTGTCATACGAATCCATGTGGTTCCACTGTACAAGACTAGGAATGAATTGACTTGTTTGACTAATGTTTGGACTGTGTTGAAAAGACACTTTCCTACTCATTGCATGATCTGGGTGGCTGCAAAGCACACACTTTACATGCAAAACACTTATTGCTACTCACTGCATGATCTGACTCACATGCATTGCTGGAATGGTCTGAACAATACATGCAAAACATATATTCATACATATTGAATGATCTGACTCAATGTGAAGTATTTTAAATATCAAGCAATCCATATGGCAAAAATATTTTCATATACAGTATATTTTTTTAAAACATTTTAAAATCTTGGATGTTTAAAAATAGTCACATACATATCATTTTAATAAGTTTGACTTATATTTGCTCATTTATTTTCAATCTAAATATATTTGTTGTCCAAAATATATTAAATACATTTAGCATTTTCTAAATATACTTTGTTATTATATATTTAATTTTGTAATATATGTATAATGTTTAAATGAAATATATTAAGGCTATATTTGAAAAAGACATTTCTTTAACCTGTATTATTTTTAAATGTTTATATACATGTATGTATGTATTATTTTCCTAAGAAGGTTAGCCAGGTCTCTCCTTTTAAATCAATCTAGCATGTGTTTTTGCAAGATAACATACTTTTTGAATTGCATAGGATAAACAAGGATGTTACTGCTAGTAGTAAATTGGGCTTATGGACTTTCTGTGTTCCCTTCTATGAGTGTGTATTTATTTGGTTCTAGTGGTTCTACTGATTCAACATCAATACCAATTTTAAAAGTTCTTATCGTGACTACATTGTATCGCCATAGTCAAAATGTCTGAATGTATCAAATGCATGTGTCATTATATAACAGCAAACTGCTTGATGCTATTCCAGGGATGATCCCCAAAAGCTGGATGCTTTTATAATGGACAAAGCTCTTTTAGAATATGAAGTGTCTATTGATGCAGACTGCAAGACGCTGACAGTGGGAAAGCCTTTTGCGATTGAAGGCCAGTAAATGAATGCTTCTCACTTGTTATTGTTTCTACAGTAAGTTATGGAGTGAAGGAACTACTGTGCACATGCTGATGAAATATACATTTCCCATCTGTCCACAGGCTATGGCATTGGGCTCAAACAAAACTCTCCTCTGACTTCAAATATCTCTGAGTTGGTCAGTCAGTACAAATCTGATGGGTTTATGGACATGCTGCATGATAAGTGGTATAAGGTTGTACCCTGTGGTAAAAGAAGCTTTGCAGTCACAGAGGTGAGTCTGATCGATCTATCTATCTATCTATCTATCTATCTTTTTTTCTTTTTTTTTCAAAAAAGAAAAAGCGTACTGACCCAACTTTTGAACTGTATTATATGTAATATGTATATATAGAGTATTATATTGTAACATATTACATGTAATATTAGATACAGCTACTTTTTTTTTACGTCCAAATACAACATTTTATTCTAATGAAAACTACTTTATTAATTACTCTATCATTTTGCTTCTGTTTTCAGATCTCGCTTTCGTCATCATTTACTAACCCTCATGTCATTCTAATCATGTAATATTTTCTTTCTTTATTCAAAAATGTATTGTTTGATTGTTCAATTCAGTAATGATAACTATGATTTGTTCCTCATAGAAGACTTGGAATAGAGTGCACAGATCATTCAACCTATTTTGTGATTAAATGGTGTTAAACTTTGTTTGCTATTAAAAATGTCTACTTATGTAGACATCCCATTTTGTTTCTTACAGAATAATCAGAACAACATGGGGTATAATTTCATTTATGGCTGAACTATTGCTCTTTTCTAACCTTGACTTTCTGTTGTCATCCTCAGACGTTACAGATGGGGATAAAGCACTTCTCAGGGTTATTTGTCATGCTGTGTGTTGGAGTGGCCCTGTCTCTCCTCACCACACTGGGTGAACACATCGTCCATCGCTGGCTGATACCCAGAATGCAGCAGTCGTCACAGCATAATTACTGGCTCCACACCAGTCAAGTAAGTTCATCTGCACAATTCCACGCTGGTTTTATTACAAATAATTGCATGCCATCTTGGTGACATGTTGTAGCATTAAAGGAATGCTTTGCTCATTACACACTTTGTAATTCTCAACACAAGTTTTCTTAAATAGCATTTAATTTAATTGGTTTTTCAGCGATTACATCGAGCACTTAACCCGACTTTCAAAGAAGACAAATTACAGACAGTTGCAAAACCGGAGAAAAGGTAAACTGCTTACATAACGACGGAGCTTTTAAATAATGTCTAGCATTCAAGCAACATTGAATTGAAGTGCTAAAGTGTCATTCTCAGGAAACTTTACACTTGGTATAACACACAAGTAAAAATAGATCAGTTTTGTTGCATATGCATGGAAAAGACCAGTCAAGATTTCATTTTTGTATTGTACAGAAGAATGACATGTGGAATGACAAAGTTGTAAACGATGATTTTCATTACTGGAACAACTATAACTTTACATGGCATCCTTCCCAAAATTCTATTTATATACTGATATTGTGATATTCTTGTCCCGATTAAGCTGCAATGTTGGAAACAACCAGCAAATGCCGTGGAACTCTTTGGGAACCTCCAACTGCAACAGACGAAAACTGTCCAATCAAGAGGGACAACAAAATGACCTGGAATGTTCTCACTGTAAAGAGCTCCTGTCCCCACAGGACAAGAGACAGCTTCCGTTACAGGCCACATCGAACGGAAGAACCGATTTGCTTGGCCTTAACCCCACAGTACAGGAACTGACGGACCTGGAAACACAAATCCAGCTTATCAAAAATCAATTACAGCTTGCCATGAAGAGGAAAAAAGAGCTGGAACAGTATCAGAAGACAAAGACTTCAACCGAGTCCTAGACTCGTGGGAGATTTGGCTGGAGTTTTATGGGTTATATTGTTCAAAAGCTTGGACCTAGAGGTTGATTATTTCAGTTGCGGCTCCTAAGGGAAGCAAGACTTTCTCTGCACATTCTCTGAAGTCCTTTTTTAGACTTTTTTTTATTTCTCATTGAATTGAACTTGGATAAAAAGGACAGAAGAGAAGAAATGAATTCAAATATAAAAAACTGGATATAAGCAGTATGTATTTCTGTATTCCCAGAAGTTAAATTCTGAGGATACCTTGTTTTTATGCGGCGATGTGGAAAAAGACAGTGCTTAACTGCCTAAAGGGAAGACATTTATGTTTCAAAATGATATTTATTTAAGGTGTCAAACTGTGATGTATGATAGCATCTCCTGCATATTGATACACAAGAGCTGAGAAAAATTTTAAGAAAGCCACGCCGTCGTCTCTTGAGATGTAACGAGAAAGTGTTAACCTTGAATTGTTATGTTTCTATGAATTAAAATGGCTTTGAGATAGATTTCTGTTAGATTAAGTTCTTTCAGATCTTCTCAAATTAGTTTCAAGTGTCCATTTGCAATATAATGATCTGTAAGAGTTTTGACTAAAAGATATTGAATTTCTATGAATTAAAATGGCTTTGAGATAGATTTCTGTGAGATTAAGTTCTTTCAGATCTTCTCAAATTAGTTTCAAGTGTCCATTTGCAATATAATGATCTGTAAGAGTTTTGACTAAAAGATAAGATCTGGTGAGATGATGATGAAACAAATGGCTCTGGTTTACAATTCTGACTCCAAATAACATTTACAGTTCCTTCATTTTTTAAGTAATATTTATAAACAAACAAAAAAAACTGTTGAATATGTTAATTTTAAAGGAGTCTTGAAATGCAGTTTCAGATTTTTATAATGTAAACAAACAAAACAAACTGTTGAATATGTTAAGTCTTGAAATGCAGTTTCAGATTTTTATATGGTTTCTTGGGGTTAGTTCATACGCAACGTTTTTTTTTGTTTTGTTTTTTTCAAAAAAGCACAATATTTGTTAAAAAAAAAAAAAAAATCGTTGTTATTTCTTATTTACATGTAATTCAGGCATTTTTTTTTTCAGCCAAACCTCTTTCTCTTAATATACTTGAAGTACCCCATAAGATTGTAAAGTAATATGTTAGTAATGTAATGTAACACATTTGCATGTTCATGATTCGCTGACGTTCATCATTTTTAGTAATGGATTTATTTTGATTGTTGTTAAGTTAAAATTATTTATTTTAATTTGCCATTTTTATGATTTAATTAATTGTTAGTTTTTCATTACACTTACGAATCCCCTGTTCCTTCACAAACCCATGTTTGAGAAAACTTGACATAATGTAATGTTTAATGCGCTGTTTAATGCATATTTAATAACGAATGCAATATATTTTCTTTTCTTTTTGTATTTTTATATCAATATGGTACAGGATTATCCTATTTAAATCAATGTGATAAACAAGTTAGGTCAAAAGTAATCTAAAAGTAACCAAAAAGTAGTCGGATCATGTAACCTAAAATGTGTAATGTAATGGATTACATTACTAATTACAATTTATGTCATGTATGTAATTTGGAATCAGTAACAGACTACATTTGTGAGTAATCTACCCAGCACAGCAAATACTGTATGTTTGAGCGTGAGTCAGATCCCAAGGCAGAAGAAATTGAAACAACGAAGCACAATTGCAACAGTCTGTTTCAGCATGATAATTGCTGTTGCTTGCTTAATTCTCTGTAAATAGTTTTAAATGTACTATTATTACCCATTGTGTTACAAATTACTTGGGTGCATGTACTCGGGTATATTGATTTTATTAGCAACACTCAAAGAATGAGACACGTGATGTCTTAACAGCGTTAACCGCTGGTTTGATGCTTATTACAAACATGGTGTAAGATTAAAAATAAATGCGCTTACCTGCGTTACCTTGGAGGACAAAAAGCTTGGCACTGCAGTATCTTGTGAAAAACCCAGTAGCATGTTTAGAATAATTCACAAATCAGTCCGTTATGAAATGTGAAGAGCACCACATTGAACTCTTTCACCACAAAACCTATGCAGGTAAACACCAAAAGAGAGAGAAAAACTGAGAGATATACTTGTTTGGAAAGGGTTACAAAGCCATTTTGAAGCTTCTTGGACTCCATCAAACAGTGCAAGCCTTTCTAAATTTAAAGGACTCAGGGTAGGGGTTACTGGGAGACATCATCTGGAAAGCTTCAAAAGATATAATACGCCTAATAAACCTTTCACGAGTTCACACTTACATATAATGAACAGAGTAAAGGTTATGCGTATTTGGCATGCTGTCCGGGGAGAGGGCTCCGAGCTCGGTAATTACTCTCGAGCCCGGGGTACTCCCCCTGTCCAGGGAGAGGGGTCCGAGCTCGGGTCTAAGCCCGGACCCAGAGCGCTCCCCCAAAGATGCAATTTGTATGGGACAGCAGCCAGAGAGGAGCGTTGATAACCCCCCAAATATGCAGAACTTTAAAATTGGTGGGTGCTGGACATCGCTTGAAGTAGCGGCACTGCTGAGGCTTAGGAGAGAGAACTAGAGGCTTCTGCGGAAGCGGGCGCTGCTGCGGCATCTGAAAAAGAAAAACTGGAACGGGAACTGCAGCGGCAGTGTGGGAATTAGGTAAGGCTCCTGCGGGAGCGGGAACTGCTGCGGCAGTGTGGGAATTAGGTAAGGCTTCTGCCGGAGCTGCAGTGGCAGTGGGGAAATATGAAAAAAGCTCCTGCGGGAGCGGGCACTGCTGCGTCAGTGTGGGAATTTAGATAAGGCTCCTGTGGGAGCGGGAACTTCTGTGGCACTGGGGAAATATGGAAAAGCTCCTGTGGGAGCGGGAACTGCTGCGGCAGTGAGGAAATATGGAAAAGCTCCTGCGGGAGCGGGCACTGCTG
>NW_015639000.1:146762-150145 GCF_001515625.1 Sinocyclocheilus rhinocerous
TCCAGAGCGGATAAATTTGAAAATGCTGTTTTCACGTTGTAGAAACGGAAGCTTTTGAAAACGATGAAGCATGTTTAGTCGTGTAACGCATTGTACCAATAGACATGTTTATACCAGTAACGTTAATTTTGCAGTTATGTGCTATTCACTTTCACACTGTTGCTAAAGATATTTACTTTGCACGCTCTTCATATTACAGACCTAAAAAGACGACAGAAAATTTACTCACGATTGCTGTCCTGCGGCAAAACACGAGGGCAGTTGCGTTTTAGATCAATTCTGAGTGAGCGTGCCGTGGGCGCGTCAGTGGATGGCAATATATTTCCGTAAATGAATTGATCCTGTCAGAAGAATTGCATGAAACTTATTATGTCTGTTCCGTCTGTATCATCTCAGTGAGGTTTTATACATGCACAGTAAGGCTAATGTAATGCTTTCAGACATTTCAGTGTGGATGATTTTTTTTGTTTTTTTTGTTGTTAAATTGCTTTAAAAAAATGGCATCAACATCCGTTTATGTCATAACGTCGTTTAACATTAGCGGAGGCATGCTCATGCTTGGGATGGCTCCGGGAGCGGAAGATAGAGGGGGAAAGAGAGGGGGAATGGCGGGCATCGGGGCCTGCGCCATTAGCGGAGTCATGTTCGCGCTTGGCGCTGCGGCCAGAAGAGCCGCGGTGAAAGGCTGAGCCGCAGCGGGAGGCGAGTGAGGCTTTGCTGCGGTGAGATCTGGGGCGCGGCCCAGGCTCGTTGAAGGCCTGCTGTTGCTGCGACCCAGCACTCGAGGAGAGGAGAGCTTGTGCGGGACGATGGTGGTGTCGAGCGAGGCGAGCTAGGGGCTTTGCACGGTCTATTGGCTTGAGCGTGTAGCTGGTCAAGAAGAGCAGCGGCCGCGATGAAGCCTGGTGCTCGGCGGCCGTGTCTGGCGGGGAAGGAGTGATCATGGGGCCGGCAAATTGCGGCGGATCTGAAAAAATCGCCAGTATAGGTCTCTTCGTTGGACGGGAAATTGGGTCTGTGATAAGATGGCAAAGGGAGCGAACCGAATGCTGAAAGACTAGAGATAGTGAAGGTAAGACTGCTTTGATTATTTATAGGGGATCTCTGTTGTGCTGGTTGGATAGATGGTGTAATTACTGATGATGGACTGGCCGTGTTATCTGCGCGTGCTCCTCCCGAAATCAAGAAGAGCAGCGGCCGCGATGAAGCCTGGTGCTCGGCGGCCGTGTCTGGCGGGGAAGGAGTGATCATGGGGCCGGCAAATTGCGGCGGATCTGAAAAAATCCCCAGTATATGTCTCTTCGTTGGAGGGGAAATTGGGTCTGTGATAAGATGGCAAAGGGAGCAAACCGAATGCTGAAAGACTAGAGATAATGAAGGTAAGGCTGTTTTGATTATTTATAGAGGTTCTCTCTTGTGCTGATTGGATAGATGGTGTAATTATTGATGATGGACTGGCCGTGTTAATTATCTGCGCGTGCTCCTCCCAAAATTTGTTAATAAAACATCACTTAAAGAAACTACAGGGATCTCTAGCACCAAGTTCATAATTCAATAATAATGTAACATGCAGGAGGTTAAGCAAGCAGGCAGGGATGTGGATCTATGTGCAGAAGTAACAAAGTAAACAAAAGACGAGGAACACTGGAAAACAAGGAACAGAAAACATGAGCAAAACAGCACCATTACATTCAACAAGTGACAAAGCACAAGAGAAACAAGGGCTATATATACACAGGAGACCAAAAGAGACCAATGAGTAATGAAGGGAACAAACAAGGAAGGGGTTGTGGTTAATTAATTACTATAAAAACTAACAGGGGTAACCATAGAGACAAACGAGGCAGCACAGCAAACAGTGCAAATTACACACAGGAAACATGTAACATAGCCCCCCACCTAGGCAGCAGAAATCAGACGCTCCAAAACAACAGTTAACAAAACAGAAAACAACAAAAAGTCCAGGAGGGTGGTGGAGTGGAGGCAGAACAGGTGGAGGGATGGTGGGCCAGGGCCATAGAGTGGAAGAGGGCCTGGAAACTGTGGTAGAGGAAGGGTGGAGCAGGCAAAGTGGGTGACCAAGGCGAAGTAGGAGGAGCAGAAGACCACCACGGCAGTGCAGGTGGAACTTTCACAGAGAGCACAGAGAGATTAGTAATGGCATCTTTAGCTGTAACAAAATGGGCAGAGAGTTCAGGAGCAACCTCTGTTGTTGTTACTTGACAGGCAGAGAGTTTGTAGAAGACCTCCTTGATGGTGACAAGACAGGCAGAGGAGTTCATAGACGACCTCTGTTGTCATGATATGGCAGGCAGAGAGTTCAGAGACTGCCTCCATGGCCGTGACAGGACAGACAGAGGATTCAGAGATGGCCTCCGTGGCCGTGACAAGACAGGCAGAGGGTTCAGAGATCGTCGCCACCGCCTCGGGGGAATCTGCAGTGGTTGCCGCCGCTTTGGGAGGACCTGGAGTGGACGCTGCTGCCTCAGGAAGAGCTGGAGAAGTGTGTAGAATTGTGTAGTGTTCAGTAGAACAACAGTGAACTGCGGTCAGATGAGATATTGTGAGGCCGTATGTCAGTAAAAACGAATTTTCCCATCCTGTCAGCCATTAATCTGTGCTCATAACACGTGCTCTTCAATTGGATGCCCAAATGCAGTGGTGCGTGCTTATAATTTCATATTAAAGTGCAAATGAAACTACAAGCATGCAATGTCCTTATTATGTTGTCAGTTAAGTCATGAAGTTACCAAAAAGGCGATTAATGCTAAGTTCATACTACAGGATTTTAAGCCCGATTTAACCTCAATTTGCAAATTAACGAGCTAGCCGACAGGTCGGGCTGTGATCGAGGGGGAAATCAGCGAGTGATCGGCGCACGGCAATCTTTATGTGTGAATTACACAACGACGCATCAAAGAGGTTGACCGATGGCAAACAAATATCTAGCATGCCAAATAGCTGGACTGGTCGGCCGACTCGACATCACGTGGTGTCAGGTGTTGTGACGAGCTACAGCCAATGAGAGAGCAAGGCATGGGTTGAGGTCACCGGAAGAAAAACAACAGCAGCAACATGGCTTAAAGAAAAGTTTGGACAATAAATGGAGCAAAATTTTTCATCTAGCAAACAGCTTGCAGCGCCAATTTCTTCCCGACATCCATTTTCAAATAAACAACTCCTGTTTCACGTGTTGTTTCGCGTCATTCCCGTTCCAATTCTCGCGTGTGTTTTCGTGACAAAACGTGGTTTGTAGAGTCGTTGGGTGACAGAGTTGTTGTCAGCTTGTATAGTGTGTAACCCCGGTTGCGGATCATTTACATAAAGTCACGTAGTGTGAACACCACAACGACTTAAAGACAGACAATCAAGTCATGTAGTCT
>NW_015639000.1:150268-154420 GCF_001515625.1 Sinocyclocheilus rhinocerous
ACGCCCTAAGTGCACCTGCGCCGTGCGCTTTAGACCATGCGCTTAGATCGTTAAAACAGGGCCCATGTAGTCTGGTTTGTAGAGTCGTTGGGTGACAGAGTTGTTGTCAGCTTGTATAGTGTGTAACCCCGGTTGCGGATCATTTACATAAAGTCACGTAGTGTGAACACCACAACGACTTAAAGACAGACAATCAAGTCATGGGGCCCTATCATACATCCGGCGCAAGGCGGGGCGCAAGTATTTTTGTTAGTTTCAGCGTAAAGAGCGCGTTAGTAATATGCGCGTATAGGCGGGTGCACAACGCGCGTACACTTTGCTTATTACACACACAAGCTGCCTTAAAACTGTGCATGTATGTAAATATTTGTTATATAGGAGTCACATTTAAGAGCATGTCTCTGAAAGGCAGTGGTTTTCAGAAACTGTCCTGGAGTGGCAGTACTGTCTCCCTCATCTAACACACCCGATTCAACTCGTCAGCTCATTAGTAGAGACTTTAAGAGCTGAAGTGGGTCAGAAAAGGTAAAGAGTTATGAGAAAATACGATGCGTGTCAGATCTGCGTCATGTAGCAGCAGCTCTTAAAGCAGCCAAAAGAACCTAATATCCAGCTGCTGTGATGTCTGTAAATAAAAGAATAAACGAAAATTAACTTTTGTAGCTTTAAGGATTCATCTATATTTCATTTAGAATTGAATGTTTGATAACGTTATTCAATTTCTGTATATTTCCTACTTGCTCAAGGGCACAGATAGCTAAATATGACGTTTATTATAGGGTACATGTAAAGATTGCTTTAAGTTCACTTAAATTAGAAGTTATTTTTTAAGGTCTAATAAATGTTAAAACTGATAGCTCTCAATTATTGTAATGTTGAATGGCTATAGTCAATGATTAAATATTAGGAAAAAGAAAACAATTTCCTAGAGACATCAGTAGTATTGTTATCAGTGATACTCCCTTCAGTCATAAAAAAAGATGCCATTAAACAAATATAAAAAATATACTGTCTTTATGTTGTTACTACATTACTTTGGAGATTGTGAAATTATTGCAATATAAAAGTATATAAAACTTTAATGTTAGGTGGGATTAATTGTGATTAATTTCAGAAAAATGTGCGATTAATTATTATTATTATTACATATATATATATATATATATATACAATCGATTGACAGCACTAAAAAATATGTAATACAGAGAACCATTTTGGCAGTGTGAGGATGTCTGTGGGGATGTGTTGTCCATCCAGTTATTCGTTTATTAATATTCATTTACATTTTCACAGGGTTAATAAAAGGGACTCTGTTAAGCATTTTAACCAAAATTTTTCCATTTGTGCAATATTACATTCCGTTTGAAAATTTGCAACCTTTTTGTTCTCCAAATAGACAATAAGTCAAAAGAGAATATCAAATATCAAAACCTTTTCATGTCACTGTATGATCATTCACACAGATCTCGTTTAGTAAAATGTTAGGGTGCTACATAGAACAAACATAAGAACACAAGCAGGCAAGATATTTTCAGCAGATGTTAATTATTGCAGAGACTGAATGTGAATCCTCTATAGGCAAATCTGGCTCCTCTGTGGCATAGTTAAACCATCCTAACCCATCAGCTCACTGCTGCTTCAGTGCCCTGCTACATGAACTATCTGCATCTGAAGCACTTGGGATATTTATTACAGATTTATGTCAACTTCTCATTCTCTTTGTATAATAAGGACTTGAATCATGACAGACATTCTGATTCACTGGTCTGTTAATGACTTCAAGTCATTCAAACCCTGAAGCAGCAAACAACCCAATACTTTCACTCTCTGCACAGCTGGCATGAGGATTTGGTGCTGATGGGGAATTATTTGTTTACTCCACACTTAATGCTATGTAGATTCAACGTTTGCTGTGAAGGATTTTATTGGCCCATATAAGCAGAGAATTAAACTCAAAGTTTTTCACAGACTGATCTCTTTTGGCCACATCTCATCTACATAGAGTTTCACTCTGCAAAGAGGTGTTTTAGCTACATTTGTCAGGACAGGTAAAATCTGCATTGGATGGGAAGTTTTCTTTGAAAGAGTTCATGATTTCATGAGTGAAAACTCTTCACGTGTGTGTTGTGAGAAGTACTGGCACTCATGGCGCTACATTTGAACATATATAACCTGATCTCATGGGAAAACATAGGGTGAATTCAGGTAAAGAGGGCCGTTTAAGCTTTATCATACTGCACTGAATGAGTGTAAACTTTCAAAGCATAACAATGTTCTTTAATTAAAGGGGCACATTTTAAATAATTAAATAGTTTTGGTTGATGCGGTTACACCTCAAAGGAGGACTCCATCATGAAAAGTAGTAAGTCTTTTGTCATTCAGATTTTCATTTGGAACCAATAAGGTTGCTCACTAAATGTAAACATTATTGTGATAGTATTATGTGTTACTGAAGTTAACATGGATGAATATATATATATATATATATATATATATGAGTGTGCAGTCAGGAAATTCAAGTCAGATATGAAAGAAAGGAAAGAGAGAGCAGAAAGGAAGGTGAGGCATGAAGGTGAATATGGAATGTAAAAAAAAAAGAAGATGAGAGCAGCAAGATACTGTAGATGCAGTATAAAGTTTAAAATATGGTCACAATTAAGTAACACATATCAGTTGTTTTGAAATGTATGCATGAACTGAGTGAAATTATGAATTTTACCTAATATTTTGGGGGTCTGTTAAAGATGCTGTTGAATATTGTTTGATAATATGTATTAATAAATACATATGTGCATACATATGTGTAATAAATACATATGTGCATTATCTCAGTGTTCACTGGTATATACCTTCCAAATAACATATAACTGAATTTGCTGAATTAAAATTGAGAGGAAGAGCACTTAGAGTAACAAAGTAAAAGTTCATTTTTGTCATTAGAAAAGTGCTCAAGAGTAACCCACCTTTTAATGTTCTCTTAAAAGTTAATAACTCAAAGAGTAATTTAAGCAAAAGCTTAATATCATCTATAATGCTGGAACATTTTTTATAATAATCCTATTATTGCTTGAAGGAAAATGACAGAGTGGTGTTAGATGTGAAATAAGTAGCTGCTGGAAATAAGACTGCAATGCTGAAAGTTTGGCCATGTCTAAACCAGTTCATTAATTTTAGTACTTCTGTTTCATCTGTAATAACTACTGTGAATATATATATATATATATATATTCCCTAAGGAACAGTAATATTTTCTTTCTTTTAGATAACATGATGGAAGGTAGGCTTTGCAGATTCCAGAGTTACTCTGTTCCATGGTTTTCGAAGAAACTTTTTGAAATCTTTGTATCTCACGACAGTACATTTTTCAGGAGTACATTGAATGAATTTTTCCAGCTCACTCATTTATTTTAAGCACAAGAGTCTTGCCCAGAGAACCACACAATACAAAACCAATTTTTATTGAGGTGTTATGAAGCTTCTTAAAGTATTGAACAGATAAATGGATCGTAATAAAAGTTGTATAGCAAACTTTTCTGTTTTGTGATTGAAATGGTTTTTGAACAATTTATTATGTTAATTGTTTATATAATTTTTTTTTTTAATGGGAGCCTTTGCTTCGTGACCGGAAGCCCTTTGGTGCGGTTACCGAAGTTGACAAAGAGTTGTTCCGACCACCTATAGGGGGCGGAACGCTCAATATGGATTCTCAGAGTCCTGACTGCGCAGAGCAGAGATAGCTCTCTGTCCTCTTCAGAGGGAGGAAGCGCGGAGAGAGTAATGACCTGTGCTCTGAACGGAGTGGAGAGCACCTTAGGTACGTAACCGTGCCTTGGTTTCAGGATGACTTAGTGCCCTTATCCAGCAGCTCTTGCAGAAATGACAATACCTCTGTCAAATCGGAAGTATGAGGGTCTTTGCCGCGGTTTAGACACCAAGCGGAGAAAAAAGACCACTTTAAGGCGTAGAGGGGTCTCCTAGACGGGGCTCTAGCCTCCGAAATTGTGTTTAAGACTCGCGCTGGGAGGCTCGAAGGCTCCCGTGGAGTGGCCAGAGGTGCAGGGCCCATAGGTCGGGCCGAGGATGCCATATTGTCCCGTTCGCTTGAGAGAGGCGAGCCTGTCTCAGCGGAACAGGCCAAGGGGCCGCTATCAA
>NW_015639000.1:155109-155700 GCF_001515625.1 Sinocyclocheilus rhinocerous
TCCGAAATTGTGTTTAAGACTCGCTCTGGGAGGCTCGAAGGCTCCCGTGGAGTGGCCAGAGGTGCAGGGCCCATAGGTCGGGCCGAGGATGCCATATTGTCCCGTTCGCTTGAGAGAGGAGATAACAGGCCAAGGGGCCGCTATCAACAGCTGAGTTAGCTCTGATAGCCACAGCTGATTCATCCTTGTGTTTTTGTTACCTTACTCGCCTGATTGCCTGTGGTATCAGAGCGATCCTCTGAACCGTCTGCGGATGGAGCGTCCACTCCCCTGAGGGGACATTGCTCCCTGGCCTGACTCACCCTGATCTGCAGGCGTCCGTGACGCCATGCATGGGATGGAACCCGTGGTTTCAACCAGCGCTGAAGGGGGCGCATAAGAAGCATACGCAGCGCGACATTTGCAACAAAGTCGCTAGAATTTGCTCTTTTAGGGCTTACCTGCTAGAAATAAGCTCTTTCAGTATCGCCGGATGGCGGCAGGGGAACAGGACCGAAACTGCTGCGATGCTGAGGCGCGAAGAGAGGCGGGCAGCCGAGCAGGGAGGTCTCAATCCAGCTGCGAGGCGTGTCAACGGCGAGCAGGCTTTCA
>NW_015639000.1:155835-164580 GCF_001515625.1 Sinocyclocheilus rhinocerous
GCACGAACCAATGGCCTTGCAGTTTCACTGCATGAATGAAAAAGGCTTCAGTTCAGGAGAAAAAAAGGCTTTTTCCCATATGCGTCTAGCAAGACGCAGTACGAGTGTAGTATCGAAATGGATCAATGATTATTGGAGTACGTTTTACAAGAAGATACTATTCCAGACTTCTACTTAAACATCTCATGTTTAATTAAATGTTTTTACCTGCCATTTCTATGTAATTATTTGTGAAATTTACTAATAATTATTGAGTGTTTCCAAATAAATCCTACACCTATTTTTATTTATTTTTTTAAGTGTACGGTTTCATATACTATTTTTAAAAGCGAAAAGCGTGAAATTAATATTTCACTCCAAACAGAGTATCATCCCATTTAAGCAAATAGGATTAGATGTTACAATCTTTTACAATCCCTAATTAACCAGCTTTGATGAGATGTTGATGGGGAGTAGGGGGAATAAAGGGAAGGGGGGACATTAGATGCTACCAATATTACTGATGTCATCAGGTGGGCACCCATTGTCCTTGATGTTTTGTTGATAGGGCTACAACATCTCCAGAGGGCCCAACGGTGAACCTTGCAGGTCACCCCTCTCTGTTTATAAACTTTTTTTTGTTGTTTTTTCATTTGAGGCCTATTTATAGTCCCTTATTTTCAACCATAGCCAGCTGCTACTTCTCAGTGCAGCCACTGGTATTAACTTTGTGTTGCCGGTATATACTCTTTTGACTCTTAAGTGATGGTAGCCGCTGAACTTTGAGATCATCAAACTGTTCCCTTTCCAAAATTTGCATATAGATAAACACTCATCTGTTCAAAATGGTCAAGATTTTTCTGGTTAGTTCCTGATGGTAGATGTCAAACACCACCTGGCTGCAAAAACATGTTTTTAACCAAAGTACTAGTAATAAGGGTACTGTAAAAACATTCTTGTCATGCGATTTGTAATCAACTACATAACCATTCTTAAAAAAAATGAAACCCACTCAAGTTATTGGACTCGGCTACAGACTATTTATTTGACAGACTACTCAGGAAAATATATTTAGCATTTCAAATGAAATGCAAACTTTAAAGAAAAACAAAACACAAGTCAAGAATAACAGGTTATTCAAACAGTGTTGTGTATTTCATGCTGAGTACATAGCCATTCAAAGATGCCCGAGGAGAATCCGATATGACGACGTGTAACAATTCAACACGTTTTCTTTAAATCTTACACCAAAAAATAGGTATACCAAAAACATTCCTGGAAAATCAGCAGGCAAAGTTGATCAAAATGCTTTATACAGATAACAAAAAGAATACAAAATGATCTTTGTCCAAAAATGTTCAGGAAAAAAAATCTAAATAAAATCATTCTTTGTACAAATACCACATTACAACATCGATATTTGAATTACATTATATATAGACTGTATATATTTGCTTTTGGTGATGTAAAACATAAAGAAGGCAAAAATCTGGACATGAATTGAGCAGTGTTGACATTATGAGGAAAAGCTACAGCACTCTCTTATACAAAATGTACAAAACAGCTGCTTCTAGGTACAAGTAGTTACAACATAATACTGTCTTTTTTTCTTTCTTTTCCTTTTTTTACAGTATGCCACAGTACAAAAAAAAACTTTTTGTGCCTAGAAGTGTTGAGGTGATGCGAACGTGACTCGGTGCTGCCCCCTTAGTCATGTGACTTCAGTCATGGACGCCGAATGGTTCTGAAAGACAAACAAAATTGCATTCAGAGACTTGCTGTGCCTTTCCAGACAGTAATAAGCATTTAACTCGTCGCATAAATGCTTATTACCCATCAGGCGCATTTAACAGAAACACCAGAGAGCCGTGGAGCAGAACGTGTAATTTCACAATGCCAATTCCTGTTGAATCAACCGTTTCGATTATCGTACTTGGACAGATCGTGACAGAACACCCAATTTTCCTTGTTTCCCAAACACATTGGCTTGAATAGTAAGGTTTCCTCAGCCACTCAGGGTGTTAAGCTGGTGTCAGAAGCAAAGGAGAATTCCTCTGACCCACATCTGCTGCTCAGGCGCTCGAGGTATTTCACTGGCTGGCTGTCAATAGAAACGTTTTCCCTGCTGTAAACCGTGTCGGAATGAATTTGTAGAAGCAGTATTGTATTTCCCTGCTGTATAAGGTGATAAAATCCATCTTTTTGGGCATTTTGGGAAGAATAAATGGCAAACTGCAAAATCAAAGCATTTTGGGTGTTTATTTATTTATTTATTTTTACTCTGCCTAAATAAAGGAACTACTGCAGGGACGACTTAAAAGTGCAGTTGGGTTTACAAAACGCAAAGCAAATTCCAGTCAAATAAACATTGAAACTAATGTTGGTGATACTACTGAAGGTAAATACAAACCTCATTATTACAAATTTACAAAATAAATCTATTATTAATTATTGAGTACTATCCTAAATCGGATCCCTCTCAATTTTCCACATCATTGTTTAGTCTTGGTACCAGGTTTATTACAGTTAACTAAAACTAAGGCTAAAACCATTAAAATAACAACAATAATAATTAAAATTTATAAAAACTAAAATAAACATTTAAAAAACTAATAAAAATAACAAAAACACTACAAAATTATTAAAACTATAGCTAAAATTAAAACGAAAACTGAAAATAAAATTAAAACTAATTCAAATATTAATACAAATTATAAAAGCATCTCAATAAAGCAAAAAGTTATTGTACAGTGAGTTCTGGGGAATTTTTAAAAGTTGAACTGTGTTAAATTTCACACAGCGCTCATGGCGAAAGACACTGAAAAAAAAAAACAGTGACTTCATGCAATGGCCACAAATCTGTCTGGGTAACACTTTAGAATAGGGAACACATTCACTATTAACTAAGAGTTTTTCCTGAACAAACTCCTAATTTGCTGTTTATTAATAGTTAGTAAGGTAGCTGTTAAGTTTAGGTATGAGGTCGGATTTAGGGATCTAAAATACGGTCATGCAGAATAAGGCATTGATATATGCTTTATAAGTACTAATACACAGCCAATATGCTAGTAATATGCATGCTAATAAGCAACTAGTTAATAGCGAGAATTGGTCCTTAAAATAAAGTGTTACCTCTGTCTGCATATGTATACAGACCAACACTTTAAAAAATACAACAGAGACAAAACCTGTGCAAACAAAACACAAGTCTACACAACTCCCAAGTCTATCTCAGACAGAGCAACCCGACTGCAAAATGCATTGCTGTGGACTGAAAACCAGTGATAGTGGAAATGACGGAAATTATTTGTCAATAATGATAATTTATCTTCATTTGCTGGCTTTTCTCAGCAAATATTGATATATACAATGTGTTAGACAAGCAAAAATAAAATAACCACATTCCACATGCCTGAAATGTAAGTTACTCTATATTAAATAATTGTTTATAGAACTGTAACATCACATTCGTGCTGTTGTACTGAATATCAGTATGGCCTCATACTAACAGTGCTGATATTCAGTGCAACAACACTCTTGCTTGTGTGATACTGCTGAAATAAATTACTTATTAATGCAAGTTATTATGAGTGTTGTCAAATTCAAACTGTGAATGTAAACGGTGTAAAACAGCAAGATCCTCACTACTATATATGTAATAAAACAAGCACTGATCACTGTGAGCAGGCCGAGAGAGAGATGATTTCCTGAGATGCAGAAGACAGCATTACCTGTGCGCTGAGCGTCTCAAGAGGGCTTTCCACACGGGGGAATGTCATCAAGGGAAGAGCGCGGTAATCCTCCTGCTTCTGTTTGGTAGGAGTGGAGTGATTCCCTTTGAAGTTGTTCACTACACAGATTCCCTACCATGAAAAAAAGCAACTTTTGAAGATTGCGATAGTTACAGTACCGACTAAAGCCAAAAATACTTATTAAATTAGAAACTGTGGTATAATACTTAACGTTATTTAAAAAAATGTTGTTAACTTAATTTTTTTAATGTATCATTAAAAAAAGAAAAGAATCATTACTGTTATAATAATAATAAATGTGTATAATATTTATTAATAATAATAAAAATTATTATTGAATTGTTACATTTTACTGACCCTTGTTTAAAACAAAATGCTATTTTATATTTTTTAATGCTATTTTTAATGTTATTTTTAAGTGGACTGCAAGGATTGTATTTGATTTTCAATACTGCACCACCTTTCAAAAGTTTGGGGTCAGTAAGAACAAAACAAGTTTGAAACAAGTCTCTTATGCTTCATTAATTTGATCAAAAATACAGTAAAAACAGTAATATTATTACTATTTAAAATAGTACTTCATATTAAAGTTCTACTTTAATATATTTTAAATTTCAATTTATTTATTTATTCGATGGTAAAGCTGAATTTTCAGCATCAAAAAATAAATAAATAAATCAATAAATTGTGTGTGTATGTGTGTGTGTGTGTGTATGTGTGTATGTGTGTGTGTGTGTGTGTGTGTGTAAAATGATGAAACCCACCAGAAAAAGAGCTATGGCGCTTCCTAAAATGAATCCAGCAATAACGTCTGAGCAGTGATTGCGGTATTCTGATACCCGGTTCAGGCCAGTGAGGAAAGCAGCGCACAGGATTCCCAGACAAAGTACAGGCTTGGCAAGACGACTGCTTTTCGTCCTGATGGTGCTCGTGATGTACATCTGAAACAGGCAAGCACACACACACAGACACACACACACACACACGAATTGAGGAACCGATTTATTCAGTGGATTTATTGTGCAGCAGGTGACTGAGGAAATCAAGCTTAAATAAATACACGCCGCTTGCAGGGAAATTATGGCCAATTATGGAGAACGGAATCAGAGTAAATAACCTCTTACTCCCATGAAAGAGAAAGAGAGCTGCTCTAAACTCACCTCAACCAAAGAAAAAAACTTCATCACAAACCCTGACGATTCAACATCACTAACCTGACATCAAAGCACACTGAAGGTCTGTTCAAAACCAGTGTAAGAAACCAGTTTCAACAAAATGTATAGTTACACTAATTGCCTTTGTATGGCAGTCATTTATGCTGCATTAGTTTGATCAAAAAATGTAGTAATTAACTAATTAAGTAACTCTAATTGATTAATTAACTGTGTTAATATATCCTGAATAATTAATAATCCTGAATATGTTTAGGATTTGTAGATGAATAAAAAGTTCGAAATAACAGCATTTATTTAAAATATAATACAAATCTTTTGTAACATTTTAAATGTCTTTGTCGTCATGTTTCATCAATTTAATGCATCCTTGCTGAATAAAAGTTTTTAGTTTCAGTTGATTAGTTTTTGTTATCTAATTGGAAACTAGTATTGGTAACAACTCTACATTAAAATAAATTGTTCAGATATTTGTTTAAAGTGCAGTGCAGCTTGCTATATTTTCCCTGTATAAAAATTAACACATGACACTTAATTAAAACAATTGACCATGCAAATTGACCAAGTATCCTCATTTTTCAGCGTCTGTCCAAACTGAACATGAAAACATTTGGATTTTGGACCAATTCTATTTTAAGACTAATTGCTTTGGACCTGGTTGGGACACATTTTGTGTAAAGTAGATTTCTTTTCCAGGTTAACAAACCATGAAGTGTGAGCCAGTTGCAATTCAACACAGTTTGAATTCAACACATAACAGACAAATAAAACTAGGCTATTTAACATCCACATTACAGTGTCTTACAGTAACGTAGATGGCTGAGTAGACACTGAGCGAAGCGTCTTTGGATGGGAAGGACCTCCTGGCTCTCTCCACCACCACCTGGTTCCCAGTGCAGATGTTTCCATTGGCGATGAACTGGTGGTTGAAGCGACAATCCATCCCGGTGTAATTTGGCTTGCAGACGCTCAGGAAGTACGGCGCCAAATTGCCAGTCGCTACCTGGCCGGCGTTGACAAAGATGTCGGTGGCAAACAGGCCAAACGCGAAGACACCTGCGGCGAAAAACAACAACAACAGAAAACTACTCATCTTGTTGCTCCCAATCAAGGCTCGAAAATATAAGCAAATCAGACAAGGGCTTGGAGGACACCTATGAATACCAATGCAGTCTTGATGGAATGATGCTATTTTTATCTTCAACCAGAAGTAATTGCAAATGCCCACTAGAGCAAAAGCTACATTTGCATACAAACAAAACTACTCTACTAAGCTTAATATCTTGTGCATGTAATTCTGATGTCCTCTAGTTATGCCAGCTCTCTCAGAATGACGTTTTCCAACTGATTTTGTGGAATAAAATGGTATCAAACTAGATTCACCATGAGCCTGTGCGTCTTTGAGTGAAGTGGATTACAATTCATGGTGTGGCTGAAAGTACGAAGGGTGTCGATGAGCAAAACGTTGAGCTTAGGGGTGTGCGATATAAATCGTCTGCGATAATATCGTAATTGTTGTTTTAACGATGTGCGATTTGACATTATCGAGTCTTTTGCAAAAACCATTCAAAACATCCCTACAGAGCGCACGCATACGTGAAGTCTAGATTAGTGCGTGTGCGCATTTAGTGTGTTTTCTTTCACTGCATGATTCAGTCTATTAAAATGCATTAAGAAAGATCACAAAATTCAAGATATGGGGGCAGAAAATGTACATATTTATATCATTTCATATAGTTAAAATCACTCGAAGAGTGCCGTTTTTTTTCTTCAAAAATAAGCATGATTACAAATGTGATACTGATTAGTGTGTTTTCTTTCACTGCATGATTCAGTCTATTAAAATGCATTTAGAATGATCACAAATTCAAGACATGATGGCAGAAAATTTATATATTTATACCACTTCATATAGTTATTCAATTTCACACGAAGAGTGCCGTTTTTCTCCAAAAATTACCATGATTACAAATGTGACATTGAATTCAATAAACAATAAGTTAATTAAGAGACTTACGTTTTAGACACCATATTGCTTGTTTTTGCTCTATTTCGCCAACAAAAATCATTCCGAATACAGCCACGGCGCTGTTTTGTGTCTCTGAGCAACATGACGGTGTTTCGTTCTTGAATGAATCAACCGTTTAAATGATTCGGTTCAATCGCAATTACTCACTTATTAACAGTGATTTGCTGCCGCCTGCTGGCGGTTTTAATTTCAAATTTCGGCTTTTTCTTTCTTTTTTTTTTAAATCATTTCAAATATCAGTATTCAACGTTTTATGTTTAATATATCAAAACATTATTTATGCATTTGTAATTGCATGTCTTGCATTAAACAAATTACATGTGTGTAAATACATCTAAATGCCACTTCAGATGCAGCTTCTGTGTTGATTTAATTTGCTTGGTAACAGCCCAAATGTCTTATTATTCTAATTCCCTGATTAAATGTAAAAATTTGACTCAAACGATAATGGACACTTTTAGAAAATATGGCTTTATAACGGTAAAAATGCCCATAAAATGCAAAAATCAGTTTAAACTTATTGGAAAAGATTAATTTCTATCAGTATGAACTGACCACCACACAGAATATGAAGAATATTAAAAACATTAGGAGTCAGCTGTCTTCGGCAGTCCTTAAGGTACCAGCACAGTAACACCCTCAGCAAAATATCGTCTAATTATCGTTATCGATAAAATCCCATAAAATATCGAGATATAATTTTTTGTCAATATCGCACACCCCTAGTTGAGCTACTGAAAAAAAAAGAGCAACGCTGGAGAGAGAAAGACAAAAGATACTCTCTGGCCACAATTGCTCAAGATTGTAGAAATGCTGCAATCCGATGGTCCGTACCACTGCAATCCCAAGCCTCAGAGGACACCATTACCAGAGACTCCACTACATTATGCATCACATCCAGCAAAGCAACGCTCCCCATGTTTCTCATTTCATTTCACATCAAGTCTGGGTGGGCAGCATGGACATGTGTACTGAAACCAACATCCTGTAAATATGAATGCTTAATAGAAACACTGCGAGTGAAAGTTATATTGGAAAGTTCTGTTGATTGTTTCTGTCAATTATGTCTGTAGCAAACATTTAAAATGGATGAGGTGTGGAGGTAGTGTTGTGCGTTCTGTCTGTTACTAATCAATAAAACAGCCACAGCTCAGCAGCTTTACTTTAAAACTTTTACTTGAAAATCTCCAGGTAAGTCACACCATCCTAACAAAAAATTATTGGATCGGTGGTGCACTTCTACTTCTGAGAGCTCACGCAAGTATTAGTGGTGCTTTTTTTATCTTTTTTTCTTTTTGTAGTAGTAGTAGTAGTAGTAATGTGTTAAGCTGATTAATCTTCCATTCACAAATAATTTGCATTGGACAAGGAGTCAAGTTCTACCCACAGGTTTGTCAATTAATAAGAAAACATACTTAAGGCCCGTTCACACCAAGCACGATAACTATAAAGATAACGATAAAGATATAGTTCTAAAAATCGTTCTCAATATTAAAGAATAGCATAGTTCACACCACAACTATAACGATAACGATACAGAGGAACGATATCGTTGTGATCACTTTCAAAATGATTTTTTTCCAGCTGATGAACGATAAAACACTGACAGCCAATCAGAATCCATCCTGCTATAACGAGCTCAAGAATTTAAAGCGGCAGACGCATGTGCGCTTAATAAACAGACAATATCGTTCGCTGGTGTGGACGCTAATATCGTTATCTTTATAGTTATCATTCTTGGTGTGAACGGGGCTTTACACCGTGTCTACGGACGTGAGCGGCGCGGCGCAACAAATCCCCGACAGAAAACTGC
>NW_015639000.1:164609-187894 GCF_001515625.1 Sinocyclocheilus rhinocerous
TTTGTCTGTTGCTCGGCAACCACTTTGTTTCAACCACAACTGTTTCTGAGGAACTACATTGTTTGGTGGAAGAATAATGGTTTTATTATCATTACACTATTTGCTCTGTTTTATTTTGTGAAACCTTACTACGTATATGGAATAACCATTTTATAAAAGCACTAAGCCCCGTGAAGCAGTGGTTTACAGTGAATTTATAACAGCTAAGGGGGGTTTAGGCACTCCGCTTCGTGTCGTACCTAACAACGCCCCTTAGCTGTTATAAATTCACTGTAAACCACGGCTTCTTGGGGCTTATTGCTTTAACCAATCCCTAACCCACGCCCTAACAGAAATAACAACAATTATAATAGTCTTTATTTTTATACCATTTTTAGAAATGAGGAGGTATTGCAAAAATTAGCTCACTTCCAGGTACAAATTTGTCCACAAAATATGGTTAAGTAGGTACACGCATGCACGCACGCACGCACACACACACACACACACACACACACAGGTTTGTTTTTGTGAATTGTAGGGACTCTCCATAGGCGTAATGGTTTTTATACTGTACAAACCATATTTTCTATCGCCCTACATCTAAACCTACCCCTTACTTACAACTT
Source organism: Sinocyclocheilus rhinocerous (assembly GCF_001515625.1). Lineage (NCBI taxonomy): Eukaryota > Metazoa > Chordata > Actinopteri > Cypriniformes > Cyprinidae > Sinocyclocheilus > Sinocyclocheilus rhinocerous. The sequence continues at coordinate 165,218 of NW_015639000.1, forward strand.
TCAGCATTTTTAGATTTTCAAAAAAACTCAGAATGATTTATAAGCCTTTTGAAATACGGGGACACTCAACATGTAAAATCACCTTCTTGTTGTAATACCCATGTCATACCCATGTCATTATACAAAAACGGGCGCGCGCACACACACACGCACGCACACGCACACACACACACACACACAAACTTACTGTGCATTGCTAGAAAAAAAAACAAAACAATTACATCACACAGGTTTCTGAGATTAATTGTACATAATATTATATTAATTGTAATCAGAAATATATTTACACACAGAACCCCCAAATAAATGTGGAATCAGGGTTATTATACGTAATTAACTAAAACCATAAAACAAAAACATAAAACAATTTTCTTGAAATAAAATGTTATCGCAATAAAATAAAATGTAAAAACTTTAACTTTTTTATTTCAGCTAGTTGCCAAGGCAACATTTGTCATTTTAAATTAACTAGATGTACTAAAATAAATAAAACTAGAACTGATATAAAATTAATAAACACTATACCGACATATAAAAAACTGCTAAAAAATGACAAAATGTACAACAAAATTACTTAAACTTTAACAAAAATTAAAACAAAAATAGAATTAAATTAATAAATTAAAATATTAATACAAATATAACTGTTTCCCAATGATACTACTAAAAGAACAGTGTAGAATAAACAATATTAGTATATTTTAAATAATATTTAACACCATCTTGAGTACAAAATAATCAATGAGTATAAAGTTTTCAATGCTATCATTGCCAATACCTTTGTTAAATCGATAATTTTAAATTATAGCGATTCAACAATATATTTGAATCATTTTTATGATTTAATAATCAAACTGCAGACTAATATTTTTGTTTATTATTAACTTGGTTATCAATTAAATAATAAATGTCTCATTTTGCTTTGCCTTTATTTATGAGATAACTCCAGATGTTTGTCATCACTCTGTGTGCTCTCCTGTTTAAACGAGAGATATCTGTTCATTTTTCTCCTTCAAAGATTATTTTACACATTAATTTTAATTCTACATATGTAGTAAAACTCCTTTGCGTCACTGAGCCGATAGCGAATGGCCTGCAAATTGCACTATCATGTAACGCTATCCACAGAAAGTGAGGAAAAACAGAATTGTAGCCCCAGGAGGCGAAAAGCTGCATGAATCAATTATGCTAATTATTTGTAGACATTTAATATATATAATTATCCAATATTACTTGCAGAAATTAACACATTACATTCCCCAGCCCTACTATATATATTCACACAGCAGACAGCCCAAAACGAATGTCAAAGTATTAGATTTAAAATAAAAAAAACTAAGTATGCATTATCTCACCATGCTCCCAGGATATCAGGTTTAGCCACTGAAAAATCCATACTGGAACCAAAGGACACTGAGCTGAAATGTTTAGCACTAATGAAGAGTGAAGACTCACCAATAAACCTAATGATTCTGCGGATGAGAGGGTTTAGATAGCAGCACTCGCCCGTCACAATGGTTTTCTCCTGGGCTATGAGGGCTTCTCTAGTGGACTTCATGATATACATGGAGATCTCCCCAACAAATATCTACAGACACGACAAAAAAAATCATTAGATTCAAGCAGTTAATGCAGCTTATGTAAATACAAGTGAGATTCATATCATAATTTCTGATCTTTTGCTCATCTCTCGAATGGCAGGATCTATATTCTTCACTTAAGTTCTTACATTATGGAGTCATAAACCAAAAACAGGCACGATTTCGGTGTCAATGGCCTCAAACCAGCCGTAACTCGATCCAGTTTTCAGTCTAAACACAATTTAGTCAATTCGGTTTGTACCTTTAAGATATCTGTATGTTAATGACATCTGTTATGATTAGCTAACTTCGTCACACGTGAAAAGAGGAGTGGCTCACACTGTCTTTCATCAGGATGGGTGCTGAACTGCTGAATACCCAATGATATGTAAATGTGGCCAGTAATATGTTAATGAGCTCGTGGTCATGTCATAACCATGGCAATTTCTGAGGGATTTTGATGTTTCAAGTAAAATATTTGGCACTTTGTATTGTGAATGTCAGAGTGCATCAAACTCTTTCTATAGTTTCAATAATATCTCCATTATATGAGCAAAATCAGATTTTCAAAGGTCTTCTGTGATGTGAAATTGAGTGGACATCGAATGATCAGTTCACTACACCCTTGTATTATTTTGAGTAAATCAACTGTAACTAATCACAGTGTTTCGCACTAAAGATAACAATAATTATGATACAATAACAAACTAAATTTGACTCCTGGCAGAATCCATAAATATTCAAAGCCATATGCAAAGCTGTAAATATTAAATATTATAAATACTTTCAGAAACGAAGCAATTTTTCATCCCAAAATGAAAACTCTCATAATTTTCTTATCCATATGTTGTTACACAGCTCTTTTTTTTTCTTAGGATCTTAAGATCATTCAGCATAAAGGAAATGGTGCATTGAGTTTATTTACAACACTTGAGAACCAGTGGCCTTTTGGTTAGGATTCCTGGATAGGTTATAGGTTATGATAAAATAAAATTTTGGGATGGTCTTTTCTTTTAAGCGATTTCAAAGGAATTATACATGCTTCATACGCACACCCATAAATCTTTAGGACAGTGGTTCTCAACCAGGGGTCCGGGGCCCACCGGGGGGCCTCAGCAAATTCTCATGGGGTTGGGTAAATTATTGAATTCATTGAATTGAATCAAACTCTAAATTTAAAAAAAAAAAAAAAAGATGTAAACTGAAATCATTTATTGAATATTCTAACTGAAGAACACAAAATTATTATATATAATGATTACACAGTACTCTCAGTTTCTGTTAAGGGAAAAGGAAACACTGCGAATATTCTATATCTGGGTAGGGCTTTGAATATTGTGTTGGACAATGGGGGCCGCTGAGTCAAAAAGTTGTGAACCACTGCATTAGAAAAATCAATAAGCAATAGTGTACTTTCTGAAACTAGTTTCAGACTTGAATAAAAGTAGACTGAATATACAGGATGAATGTTTTCCTCAGCATCAGTCACATGTTGCACATGCATGGGTCTCTACGGAAATGGCAAACAGTCATGAAACATAACTAAACAAATGCTACAAGACAGAATTTACTAAGAAAGACCCAATGATGGAATAATTTGCATAGAAATAATGTGTGTTTGAGCTGAAAAAAAAAAAAGATAATGACAAAAGTGGAGCCGTTTGGGGATTTGCACCTAAAAGATACACAGTTCACACAGCACTTTGAAGTCAGATATTTCACAGCCACTGACCATTTCTGAAGTCACCAAACGCAAAGGGGGGTTTCTGTTTAGTTTCATCTTCTACCACACAGAGGAGAGAAAGTTTATGTCATAGGGAGGAAAAAAATTCAAGACCAGAGTCAGCTGCTGCTGCAGGTCTTTATATCTCTCGGGTCAAACTCACTTTGGCTTGTTTAGAGCTGAAAACACATGAGTTGATTTCTGTGCTTGGAATGATGGAATTGAACAGCAGTGTTCGTCTCTGAATAATACAGTACAGATTAAATGCTGCAAATCTGCTTTACAATTAAAATATTATATACATCCTCATGGTGTATCTAATTTGAAAAATGACCTCTGTAACTCCTATCTGCTTCATTGCACTTTTGATAAAGGCCCAAGCAAAGGCAGTAAAACCGAGACCATCATTTTCAGCAGAAATACTCTCTCTCATTTGGTCTTTGGTTTTATGATCCGTGTGGTTATTAAAAGGAAACTTATTAAAAGTTTTATTTCCCATTCATGTTTTACACCTGCGCATAATTGAAATATAGAGATCAAATAATAATAATATTAATATAATAATAATAAAAAACTAATTATAAAATTGAATAAAAGTAATTGAGCAACTGAATTATTTTACTTAAAAAAAAAAAAAGGCATGAATGTAGTGTTTGTTGTGTATATTATATTATATTATATTATATTATATTTTATTATATTATATTATATTATATTATATTATATTATATTAATACTATGTGTTTGAATTTTAACAGAGTATAATACTGTGTTTAGAGTATAATTTTTAATATTATTGGAAGAAGAGGTTTTTTTTTTGTTGTTGTTGTGTTAGTTTATAGTATAGTATTTCTTAAGCAGAAGGATACTGAACCTTTCAAATGAATGTCGTTTACATCACCAGAAAGTAATAATCAAAATGTAAAAAATCTAAATCAAGTCAACCTCACTACTGAACCAGTCAGTTGTTGGATGAACAGCTGGCGATCTGGAGCTATCACTACTCACGATGGCTGTGGGCGCAGCGGCCACCACGCAGTAGAGGATGAGAGGAGGGACGAAGCTGCTCTCCTCCACCCCGGGGTACGGCTTCATCAGGTCAGCGTCATTACAGAAGAAACCCTGGACATGGATCCCAAACGTGTCTGTGCATTCAAAGTAGTACGCTAGCAGCACCGTCCCGGCCATGATCAGCAACTGGACAGATAACAGAGACACAAACTTAACAAAAGTGTCTGTAGACATCTTCGTTTCACCAACACACACACAATCTCCAAAATTTGTCTCATCTCCACTCACCAAACCTCATGTAAGCATCGGTTTTTCTGTTTGCATTAGGCCCACTCGTAAGTTATATTTGAATCCTCTAAAACATTCCTCAAGCGTTCATTTCCAGCAGAGTTACATAAAGGGCCTTTCATGAAACATGCAAGACAGCGTCTCTGAGAGTACAGCTGAAGGCTGCTTAAAGTGATGTGTTATGTAACTTACACTACCTTTTGGGGTCAGGTCAAGATTTACATTTTTATTTTATTTTTTATTAAAGGGGACATATGATGCTGCTAAAAAGAACATTATGTTGTGTATTTGGTGTAATGCAATGTGTTTATGCGGTTTAAGGTTAAAAAACACATTATTTTCCACATAATGTACATTATTGTTGCTCCTCTATGCCCCGCCTTTCTGAAACGCCTCGATTTTTACAAAGCTCATCGTTCTGAAAAGTGAGGTGTGCTCTGATTGGCCAGCTATCCAGTGCGTTGTGATTGGCCGAATACCTCAAGCCCCAGGATGTGGAAATCTCAGATAAATGTTCATGTTATATATTTTGGTTGCATTTGTGAGTTAATAAAAATGTATATAGTTGTTTAAAATAGGTACATAATATTATAATATCGATAAATCGATCAATATACTCCTGAATCGAATCGTATCGTATAATTTTTTGAGGTATCTGCAAATATCGTATCGCTGGGTATGAGAATCGATTTCATATATCGTATCGTGACGAACCCTCCGATTTACACCCAGATGTATACAAAGTATGTATACAAATATACAAAGATGGGACTTAACTCAACACAAACTAGATTTGTACACAAATCTTTACTTCAAAACAGTGTAAAACAGTGTATTTCAACTGCGCAAATGCTGTCCCACAGTCCTCCACTGTAAGTGCATAACTATAAACCCATTTTTTGCTTTTATAAACTGAGGGAGAAGATGAAATTGTTGTCTCTGGTTACAACAGCATGTCACAGATTCCCACAGAGTTTAAAGGGGTCATATGATGTTGCTAAAAAGAACATTATTTTGTGTATTTGGTGTAATGAAATGTGTTTATGCGGTTTAAAGTTAAAAAAACACATTTCTTTATGCACCAAGAGCTTGTAACACTCCAAAGAGAAAGGAAAAATTTAAATCGCATCATATGACCCCTTTAACTCTAAACCACTGGCTAGTGCCGACCCTTAAATCAAATTACAGTCCACACCAGCACAATCAGAAGTCATTATCAGGACAGGAGCAGGTTGAATAGGGTCTTAATACACGTCTCACACGCTGAAACAACACAATCTGAACCCCGCAGCTATGTACTGAGTCAGCGCCTCATTAGTATTTCATGAGCCCACGTACCATGATTCCTCATGCTTGACTTAAACCATAATATAAAGGGCATCATATGGAGCCGAAGGAGAAGCACGTCTAACCCGATTACAGTCATGATCCACTGACACAGCACTTTTTTTTCTTTCCAGTAGCTGAATTCAGAAAAGCAGCCTCAAACTATAGGTGGAACATAATATTAACACTTCACTGGCACAGACACCCTTACAAAAAAAGTACTGAGGTGATGCTATTAGACAGCAATTCTATGGTACAGTACTTTATACCACAGTACTTAAAGATACTTCTAGTGACATTTAGTGACTTTATAAGTATGACTTTAACTATATTCCACTGAAAGTAGTTGGCAACAGTGTTGAACATGAATTTGAGACAAATGGCACTAATTTTTTTTTTTTTTAGTTGAGATTCAACGTTATCTGGCTTGACAGCATTACAAATGTTGATAGCTAACTACAGTTTTCATTATATTGGCTTTTCCACCATTGTGGAGCACCGATTAGAGTGTCATCTCTATTTCTTGAGCTTTTTGCCTTGCGCTTGATTTCCATTTGGCTTAAATGCAAATCTTGACTAAAATCAGTGTTAAAATAATGTAATCAAGTCACAGAAATGCAGAGTTCTGGCATGAAACTCTAGATGGCGCAGTCCGATAGGTCTAACTCAATCTGACCTAATGACATCATTATCACATGGCACAGCTGATTGGTTCTCTCCTGTATCGGTAGCCAATGAGCTCGCTGCTCAACATTCAAATATATGACTAGTGCTTGCCGTAGCAGTTGCAGCTTGCTTCAGAAAGCCTCCACCTTCCCCAGCTCCACCTGTATAGATCTGCTACGAGGTGATTCATGTATGCTATATGGGGGTTATTTCATGTGTGTTATATTCGCAGCAGTAATATTTCTTACATGCTCACAGCAGCATGTTGTTGATGTATTGGCAGTAGCAAGCGTAGCAGATCTATTCCGCCAAGACCAAATACATTAACATTGTCATGTACATTACCATGCCAATCCCTCCGAGAGTTGTCATGACAAAATTAAGTTTAAGGCTGGAATACACTATATGACACTTGCCCAAATTTTTTCCCCCCAATTTAAGTCTGGAGAAGTTGACGCTAGTTGTTAAAAGTCAGAGCCAGTCTGCAGATTTTAGTTGATAGATTTCATAGAAAATCGTTTAGTGTATGATGGCCAGTTTTTCCTCTGCGACTGTTTATAAAGTTGGCAAGTGTATGATTCAAACGTTTTAAAATCTGTTCAGATTTTAAAAGTCGTGTAGTGTATTCCAGCATTTAGCTGTTTAAAGTTGACAAGAAACCTTGCAACTTGGTGTATTTCAACCCAATCTCATGAAAAACGTTACTATTTTATGAGGTGGTGATTTCGTATGAATTCAGATATGATTTGTATGGAAATGTAAAATGTTTATTAAAGGTAAGCATGAAGGTCCACCACTAAACCTAACCATCAGTGGGGCATAAGCAGATCATATGAACATTGTACAAAATAATTTGAATTAGCCAAGAATTCGTAAAATGTAAAATAGCTATGAATTGCCATGCGTGTAAAGTATTCAACTTATTTACAAATCTGTGTCTACTGGCACAATACAATGGGTTCCAAAAGTGGCTAAACCTGATCAGATTTTAAAAATCAAAACTAACCATTTTTGTATTAGTTTTGCTATTTTGTCTTTTGTTTTTAACCAACAGGTTTAGCTTGATGCAAAGAACAAGAAACGTTATTTGTTCCAAATCTGTTGAACTATTGTCCTGTGAACGCACAGAATGCCAAACTAAAGCGTACCTGTGGGTAATAAAGCCTATTTCCAACAACATGAAAGCGTTTTTCTCATAACCCCTCAGGACTGAGCACAGTACAGTTAACGGTGCTTTACAACGAAGTGCTCTGAGCAAAAGCCACCAAGATGAAAATCCAGAAAAGAAATGTCCACTGCACTACAAACAACATCAAGATCTCTCCCTAGACCTTATTAAACAGACTTTCATATGACTGAAGGAGAGGCTGCCTTACAAATCATTCATATCAGTCACTCTGATGGACTGAGCTGTACAATTTCCACCATGCACTAATTTTATCCGATATATTTATTTTCATTTCTTAATAATTTCAGAGACGCCATTGCATTGTGTATTATGATGTCGGTATGATATAGCCAAAATTAACATATTTAGTAATTAAAAATTACAATTCATTGCCAAAGACTACCCTTGTGAAAAATAATTACCATTTTAAAAAGGGAACCTATACCTGAATTTATTGCAATGTTCTTAGAAACTTGATATTACAGATTTATATTAAACGCAATTAACTGAACTTATTTTACCCTCTTAAGTAGGATTTAAATGCATCTTTAAATGTAATTCCATAATTACATATAGTATACTGTTGAATGTACTGACAAGCATTTACTGTAAATTAAACTTTATTTTAATGTAAATTCTATTAAAAACTATATGTCATGTATGCAAATATTTTTGTAAATACACATTTGTAATGATTAAGTTGCAATTTACTACATTTAAAATATATTAACTTTAGTTCAAATTATAATTAAGTACTTCACATGTGCTTTAGTATGTTAGTCAGCACATCAAAATAAGTGTACTACTTTAAAGCATGACACAATATTACTAAAATAATGATTTAAAATATACTATAAATTACGTTTTTATGCACTTAAGTGTATGAAACTATCTTTAAGTACACTTAAGTGGTCTTATATATTACATTATCAGCAAGTACAGTTTTTTTTTAAATGTACTTTGAATATGTACAGTACACTACAAGAGCAAATTTAATGCAATTAAGTGCACTTTTTTTCTCACAAGGGTAACGAGACAAAAAAAAACAGCAAATACTCATCATTAATAAACATTTACACAACATTAATCTTAAAATGTAGCCAATTTTAGTCAACTACTGAATGTTTTATCAGTAATATGTCTATTATGACAGACATTAATATACCTTTAGTATCCCATGCTAACTCACTGTTCAGCACATCTCATCTTTAATGTATAAAGTCGTGATGATTGAGACCAAATCTGTTCCGCTGTAAAAGTGATTTTTATGCTGGATAAACTAATTACAACTCAGTCCTTGAGATCTCTTTGATTTCCAAACACACAATGCAATAATCACCATGATACAAAAGAAAAAGAAAAAAAACACCAAACATGCCTCTGCTGTCCTACAGGGGGCAGCATGTGACTATAAACACCAACAACACGGCAAAGACCAACAGAATGTGTGTGTGTGTATATATATATATATATATAGAGAGAGAGAGAGAGAGAGAGAGAGAGAGAGAGATGTTTAGAATGAAACTCAAGCTTACTATTTACTACACACTGATCAGAATTCACTGTACTTCCTAAGTCAGACAGACAGTAGGCATTAATTAGATAGTACTACGCCAGTGTTTCCCAACCTTTTTTCAGTCGCGGCACCCTTTGGAAATTTTAACAAACTTGTGGCACCCTACAAAATTAATTTTGTCACAATATTTGAATTTCTAACTTCGATATGATACTTTGAAAAGTATCGAAATTCGGTACAGCAGGGAAGAACTGCAGAATGTGTCATATATATATATATATATACATATATGTCTGTACTACGCTATAATACTGACACATAACCTAATTTCGTTGCCTGTGAGAGACATCTAGTTATTATCTTGGGAATGAAAACTGTTCTTTAACATATTTAATTTTATCTGGTCAAACTATAATTACGTCCAGTTCATCCACCACACATTGAGCACATTGCATTATGGAATACAGTACATTATTATTATTATTATATTCTTAAACACCCTTTTTTTGTTTTATTTGCAGCAAAATATTACATTATTAATATTTCTTCATTTGTTTTTATTAAGTAATTTCTATATTTTAATAATAATTATTTATTTTATTTTATTTTATTTTTATTTATTTATTTAATTAATTTATGTATTTATTTATTTATTTATTTTAAATAGCCATATTGATATACATTCATAAGATTCTGGCCAAATTGTGCAGTTCTGCCAAGAAGCACCGCAAACCTGGAAAATTGTTTTTAAATCACTGTCACAATTTTAATCAGAAAAATGGCAATACATTTTTTTCCTTAAATTGTGCAGCTCTTTTTTTGTGTCATCAGCTGAGCCCTTAAAACTAAATAACAATGGATGCTAAGCTGCTTTATAGGAATAGTTCACCTAAAATTTTTAATTTCCAAATAAATAATTCACTGATAAACTTTTCTTCCACCACAGATCTTAAAATGAGCAGTTCTCATTTAAGCATCATAGAATTAGGTAATGTTCAAAACCCTAAGTATTACAACTTAATCACTTAACTTGTCCTGAAATGTGTTTCATACACTCAAATGATGCCACAAAATTGTGGTGCTTGATATGAAGGCATGCTATTACTCTTCTCAGCAATCAGACTTGTGATTTGCAGTGTGGATGATAAAGTCCCACTGATTAAAATAAATTTAAAAAAAATAAAACAAATCCCCTTGAATTACACTGAATGAGGAACCAGAGCTTAGTTCACTCAAAAATGAAAATCCAGTCATCTTATCAATCATCTTACCATTATGTTGTTCCAAACTTGCATGTACAGTATTTATTTCTTCTGAGGAATACAAATGTTATGGGAGACATTTTTTTGTGTTCCGCAGAAATACAGGTTTGGTATAACATAAGGGCGAGTAAATAAAGATATAATTTACATTTTGGGGTGAACTCTCTCTTTAATAGACCAGAATATCACTGGATGGGCTTGGCTTTCGATTGGACCAGCAAAAAAACACCTAACAACTACCCAGACTCCCTAGCAACCACCTCACAACACACTAAAAACCACACAAAGCGGCAGAGAGATTTGCAAGCATCACTAACATGTCCTTCAGAAAAACTCCAGTTTCCCCATGATTCCTTATAAATAAGCAAGCACATCCAATCAGCCTCACTTCCAGCCAGAGCAATGCTACAGCTGTTTCAGACAAGCAGAATCAATCATAACAGGCTGTGTGCATCATAAACACGAGCAGTCGGCCGACTTACAACCCCAGCGGTTCACTGGGACACGGCCCTAAAGCGCACATGATGAAGGACTTCACACAACCATGATTCACCATTCTGTTCACTGCTGAATCAAACGAGTTACATGAGTAGATGGTTCACTCTATTTTCAGAATGTGTGCTGTAAAAATAGTTTATAGTGTGCTTTGACATCGCATGATAAGATGAGGCTCACTCTGAGTCTATGCAGATATTATACTTCTTCTGAATTTAAAGATGGTATCAAATCAAAATGCTAAAGTACACCTGGATACATGTTTTCTGGACATTGTTTTCTTGCTGCAATTGAAGCAGAAGATATGTACAATTTTTACATCGACATATTAAAATAGTATTTAGGTTAATTGTGTAGTTGATTGAAATAGCTCTTGCTGATTACAAATTTAAGCAAATGAAAGGGGGGGAAAAACACATTTGCATAATGATTAGTCCTGATAAAATAAACATCAAAAGGAGCTCACAAACAAAGAGTCATGGCCTACTAACTAACTAATGTGACCAGACTTCAGATATGAAGAAGATGAGAAGGTTCACATGCTTAAGAGGAATGATTCACATAAATGTAAATTATGTCATTAATTATTTTCGAAACTTCTGAAATAAATCAATACATTTTTTTCAGCAGGGGCACATTAAATTGATTAAAAGTGACAGTAAAGACATACATAATGCTAAAAGATTCTTAAAGATGCTTAAAGATTCATATTATATATCATTACATATTATATATTTTAGGTTTACATTCTTTTGATATTTCTATTAATCAAAAATCCCTTAACAAAATATATCACAGTTTGCACAAAATATTAGACAGCACAACTGTTTTCAAAATTACTATTATTATTATTAATAATAATAATAATAATAATAATAATAATAAATGTTTTTGAGCATCAAATCAGCATATTAGAATGACTGAAAATTCAACTTTTCCATTACAGGAATAAATGACATTTTAAAATATATCAAAACAGAAAACAGTTATTTAAAATTGTAAGAATATTTCACAATATTACTGTTTTTTTGATCAAATAAATGAAGCCTCAGTGAGCACTTCCTTCAAAAACATCAAAAAAAAAATCTATTTGGCCCCAAGCGCTTTGAAAGGTAGTGCATTTCAAGCTCCAGAAATGACCATAAAAACATCACTGAGGCTGTCCTTGTGACCATGCACTAGATTTCAAGACTTCTGAAGACACAATGATTCTGTGTGAGAAAAAGTTAAAAAATCAATTTATTTCCTGAAAATATTCCTCTATGCAGCAGCATTCATATGGATTATGCATATTAGCATTTTATGCAGTTACGGCACATATAAAGTCATTTTCTTACTAAATATTTCTAAATCATATTTGAATCCAAACGTGAAGGAGATTTCAGAGGTTCAGCAGAGGGAAAGGTTTTTCCGACAGGCTAGTCTACACGGTTCAGGCAACTAACTGACTTACAGCATGACATTTTGCATTGTATGGAAACGAAATGTGTACAGACTCTTCCAAAACTCTCCTTTTGTGTCCCATGCACAAAAATAACAGCATACAAGTTTGGAGTCATGTGAGGGTGAGAAAATAATGACAGAATTTTCATCAGTGTTGGGGAAAGTTACTTTACAATGTAATCCATTACAATATTGCGTTACTCCATAAAAAAAGTAACTAATTGCGTTACTTGGCTACTTTTTATGGAAAGTAATTTGTTACGTTTGTTACTTTTATGCTACTTTTTCTCATCCGAGTTGGGCTTGCTTGTTTGTTTTTAATATCAAAAAGTTCTATTTTTGGCAAATGTAAAAGCCCTTTCACACCAAAAGTGAATTGACTTCACTTCCCTCAGGCTGAAAGAAATGTAAATTCACGTCTGTACAGTAGAGGCCGCAGCTCAAACAAACCTTCCAGCTGTGCTGCCATGCAGGAAAAAATTCAACACAGTCCAGTAATTAAAAATGTAAACAAATGTTATGTTTAACTAAAGTCATTTAGCATAGTATGGTTGAACTGGATCATCAAAGGTCAGCAGTAAAGACATCGGTTAATAAAATGGGATTAAATACATAGGCCTAAATGATATTTGTGTAATTTAACATTTAATTATTGTAGGTTTGCGTCATATTCTGAGTTTGCATTTCACCGTTTTTATTCATTTCTAGGAATACTGAATCTGTTTTTGTGAGTAAATGCATGTTCACATTTAGTCTAGAACTACAGTAACATCATGTTCACACAGCGCACACACCTACTCCTGATTTCTCTCAACACGAGGACAGGAGAGCTGTCAGTCAATACATGGGAAAACAGTAACTGCTGTTACTTTTTGTGAAAAAGTAACTCAGATATTTTCTTGTAAATTAAAAAAGTATTGCATTGCTTTACTAGTTACTCGAAATCTGATTACGTAACTCACGTTACTTGCAATGCGTTACCCCCAACACTGATTTTCATGTTTGGGTGAATGTTTTTGGGCTTAATGTGTGCTTGTGAAAAGAGAGAGCTGTTTACTCAGCCATATTTGATTCAGCTCATTTATTTTAATAGGTTAATTACAAATTCTCGAAAGTATTCACCAGTGGGCCTGTCAACTCACCTACAAATAATTAGACAGACATCACTTAAAGCATTTGCTGTGTTCAGTATTCAGATTTGTTGACTCTCCGTGCAGCCAAGAGTTTCTAGAGCATGTGTCAATCATATTTGTACGCCTGGATTTGAGCAGTTTCACTACGTTCTTCCATGAACATACTGTCAAACTGTCTCAGGTTATTTGTGGAGCATCTGTGATCTGCACATCACTGATTTTTTGCAGGGTTTAAAGAAAAGAAACTCGGTTATCATCCTTGTCTCTTCTGATTATGATGCAATGCATTTGAAATCTTCTACGCAATCGATGATCAACTGAGAGCACAATACATTTGGTTCATGTTGAAACAATTTTACAACAGTGTGGATGAAGCAGACTAAATGTCTTCAGGTGAGCCATCCAAGGACTAAATCCATCTCTGACTGAGGTTGGCTTGCTTGTTGGTGTTGGCAGGTACAAGTATGTTAACTGGGAGGAAATATTTAAGCCAGACTGTGGTTTTCTACTGACTTCCAAAGTTTGCTTGGTAGTCTACACTGATCAGCCACAACATTAAAACCACCTGCCCCTGCCTAATATCATGTAGGTCCCTCAAAACAGCTCTAATGCGTCGAGGCAAGGACTCCACAAGACTTCTGAACGTGTCCTGTGGTCTCTGGCACCGAGATATTAGCAGCAAATACTTGGAAGTCTTGCAAGCTGTGAGGTGAGGCTTCTAAGGGTCGGATTTGATGATTCAGCACATCCCATAGATGCCCAATCGGATTGAGATCTGGGGAATTTGGAGGCCAAAGCAACACCTTAAACTCTTTGTCATGTTCCTCAAACCATTCCTGAATAATTTCTGCAGTGTGGCAGGAGCATTATCCTGCTGAAAGAGGCCACTGCCATGAAGGGGTGTACTGGTACGTGGTCTGCAACAATCTTTAGGTAGCTGGTACGTGTCAAAATAACATCCAAATGAATGCCAGGAGCCAAGGTTTCCTAGCAGAACATTGTCCAGAGCATAACCCTGCCTCCACTGGCCTGCTTTCTTCCCATAGTACATCCTTACATCTCTTTACCAGGTAAACGATGCACATGTACCCAGGCATCCACTTGATCTATAAGAAACCATGATACATCAGACCAGACAACCTTCATCCATTACTTATGCCCATTGTAGTTGTGTTCGGTGGAGAACAGGGGTCATCATGGGCACTGTGAGTGGTCTGAGATATAAAGTCCCATACGCAGCAAACTGCAATGCATTGTGAAATTTTCAACAATTTGAGCTACAGTTGCTCTGCTGTTGGTAAACGATGCACATGTACCCAGGCATCCACTTGATCTATAAGAAACCATGATACATCAGACCAGGCAACCTTCATCCATTACTTATGCCCATTGTAGGTGTGTTCGGTGGAGAACAGGGGTCATCATGGGCACTGTGAGTGGTCTGAGATATAAAGTCCCATACGCAGCAAACTGCAATGCATTGTGAAATTTTCAACAATTTGAGCTACAGTTGCTCTGCTGTGTGATCGGACCAGACGGGCTAGCCTTCAATGAGGCTTGAGCGCCCATGACCCTGATGCTGGTTCACCAGTAATCTTTCCTTGCGCTATATGTTAGGTGGGCACACCATGAATACCCGGGAAGATTTGTCGTTTGACCAAGTCATCTAGGCATCATTATTTGGCCCTTGTCAAAGTCACTAAGGCCCTGTTTACACCTGGTATTAAGATGCGTTTTGGTAGATCACAAGACGACGAGGGAGACACACTGCCATTCACACCTGGTGTTTTAATCTGTCTCTTTTATCCACTTTCCTGATTCCTTTAAGGGGAGGGTCTTTGGGAGGTGTACATGGGCTTTTTCTGATCTTTTGATCTAGTATTGTACAATAAGTTCGCACAATATACTTATGAAAAGAGACAATGAAAAATGATACAGAGAGCAGCAGCTTTGGTGTGTGTTGTGATACCTGCAAAACTACACCGAACACAATGGATTTGTGTTACAATCAGGACTGGTGTGCTTTTTATATTTTTTCACCTTCAAATGAAACATACTGCTTCAGCCGGCCTTTTTGGAATATGGTACTTTTGCTTGAGTATAATTTTTCAGTACTCTTTCCACCACTGGTAAGCAGAGAGGAGGAGTTTCGAACGCATTCGACCAATGCAATCAGGTCGAATGCTTTTTCAACTACCTCTGGAACTGGTCGAAAGTGGACAAGCTCAAAACATTTCAGACCCCATTTACACCTCTGTTCAGTGTTGTCCCCTTGTGATTGGATCGACAAAAAAAATGCATCATAATACCATGGTGTATACAGGGCCTAAGATCTTTTCGCTTCATCGTTTTTCCTGCTTCCAACACATGAAATTGCCGGCCACTTGCTGCCTAATACATCCCACCTCTTGACAGGTGAAATTGTAATGATATAATCAGTGTTATTCACTTCATCTGTCAGTGGTTTGAATGTTGTAGTGTATTTTCTACCTTGAGGCCTACAATGCTAGCCTTTCAAATGATGTTTAGTTTCCTGCAATCAAAAGTGAACACCTGATCTGAAAGTCAGTTTGCACAGTCCTAGATTACAACTAATACATGTCAGGAGGATGAAGGATGTCGCTTGATAAAACAGCTTTAAGTACAATAAAACATTAATGAAAATGTGTCCTGAATATAACAAAATAACACACATCAGCTTTAAAAATGTCAAAGAACTAGATATTTATTTTTATAGACAGAGAGACACAAAAGCACAGCTCAAAGTCCCAATGGATGGCTGAAGAGCAAGAGCGCAGCACTTTGTGGCTGGACTTTTAGGATGAATAATTAATTATGTCTGATGTTATTGGGGAATGGGTGGCTTGCAGAAAGCAGATCTCAAGAAGCAGGTTCAAAGTGTTCTGTCTCGAAGGCAGGGTCCATAATTAACTTTTCCCACAGCAGCCAATGGTGGGTGAGTTGAGAACATTTGCAAGGCAAAAATTGTTTTGACCATGAAGCTGCATTTTACCTTATGTGATATAAAAAGATCAGTTTATCTGATATCTTTCTTCATGTTTGTTGCGCTACTTGCGATGGGGTCACGAGCGTTTCTGACTACCTCCATGTGGTTTCAGTGATGCGATCAGATGACAAGATGAACATTTTGGACCCCATTTACACCTGTATTTCTCACTGACCATTTGTTATCAAAAAAAAAAAAACCTTATTCACATATTAATACCAGGTGTAAACCATTTAAACTAATACAGAATTCTGGCATGAAACTCTAGATGGCGCAGTCCGATAGGTTTAACCCAATCTGACCTAATGACATCATTGTCACATGGCACAGCTGATTGGTTCTCTCCTGTATCGGTAGCCAATGAGCTCGCTGCTCAACATTCAAATATATGACTAGTGCTTGCCGTAGCATTTATAATGCTGATTATAATGTATGATAATTTAATGCAGAATTACAATTTGCTAGTCCCAATAATGCCAAATGTCAGATTTTACCAGTAAACTCAATTTATTCTAAATTATTATTCTACATAAGTTTCCCATTTAATCTCTTTTTTAGCATATCGTGAGATCAGTATTGTGTATCAATACTGTATGAGATGAGAAATATACCATGAGATCCATACTGAGTATCAAACTGAATCGTGGCATGAGTGTATCGTTACACCCCTATTATCGAAGTTGATTCTCAAGTATAAAATGCACTGGCCAATAAAGCAAACAATGAATGAATGAATGAATGAATGAATGAAATTAATGAAGTTTAAATCTAGTTAAAAACAAAGCATGTTTTTATAAACCAAATAGGTTTAGTTAAGTTAATAAGAACAATTATTACATTATTTTCATGTATATCATTAAGTATTATTTAGTATATTTGCCTAAGTATTATTTAGTATATTTGCCTACACAGTAAAGCATTTTAATATGAACAATACCACACAGCCACATATGAACAATTTTCAACTGACACAAAAAAATCAGAGTTAAATTAGATTCAAATTGAATCAGAGTTTCAAATCAGTTCACTGAAACAGTTTGAACTGATTCTTGAACCTAAACTTTTTTGTTAATTTAGTTGTTTATCCTCATCATGCCACGACTGTTTTAATAAGACTCGACACCTTCATTCCGGACCTGTAAGATGTCAAAATGCTTACGTTCTGAGTTTCAACAAACATTGCTTAAACATAGCATTCGCCTCAAAGGGTTGTAATGCATCATGGGTAAACACAATTTTTCTTTAATAAATTCATGAAATTGCCTCTGAAGCCAACACAGTAATCATGCATATAGTATAATTATAGTCCGCAATGCGTGAATATTACTTTGATCAGAGCTAACAGTAAAAAATAGGTCAACAGATGGTTGTGGTGTGCTCCAGGTATACGGCCATCATTACTGGTGAAGCCAGACGTGTAAAATAAATTAATGAAATTGCCCTGAAGCCAACACAGTAATCATGCATATGGTGTAATTATAGTCTGCAATGCGTGAACATTACTTTGATCAGAGCTAACAGTGAAAATAGGTCAACAGATGGTTGTGGTGTGCTCCAGGTATACGGTCATCATTACTGGTGAAGCCAGACGTGTAGATCGCCTCAAATATTCGAATATAAATTTTGAACCAAGCATACAAAACCTAATTATTTTTATTTTAAAACGATCTTATAATATAAAAGATCTTATAGCAGAAGCCAATTACACATCACTTTTTTTGCCTTGTTATCTGTCAAACAGTGAAAAACAGGTCCAATGACTGACCAACAGAAAAAACATGATCAGAAGATGGTCAGCAACTATCCCTTTAAGACAAGTTGGAAAATATACTAACATTCAGAAGTTATTTGAGATTATTTTTTAGAACATTCTTTCCAAAACAATGAAGTTTGTTTTAAGTCTTAAGAAAATTTTTAGGAAAAATTAAAATTTTAAGAAGTGTTTTTGGGAATTCAATCTATTCTTAATAAAATATGTTGAGAAAAAATATGAAGAAATAATATTCTTAAGAATATTTGAAGAACCCAGCTTTGTGGAACTCAATAAATGCCCACCCACCAACATCTACCAAGAAATTTTCAACTGTTCATTAAAGCGGTGACAATAAATCGTTGCATCGCGTTTCGTGGATCGATTCTGAGATTTTCGGAATGCATCGCGATTCTCTCTGGAATAGATTATGATCTCAGTTTTTAACAGCAGATGGCGCTCTAAGCTAGTTTCTAACTGCACACACAAATACTCCCGAAGAGCAGCACTTGTGCGTTCGGCTGAGTAACGTAAGTGGTGAAATGGACTTGCGTCTCGGCTCAGAATGCTTTTATGATGCGTGATTAATGTAAACACAGCCCACTGTGAACACCCTTGTAATTTGTTTCAACCTTTTCGAACTTGATTATATTAGGTTCAAGTGGTGTGTGTGCAAGGAACAGGAAGCAAGAAGAGTGCGGCTGTTTCTAAAGCACGCAGTGCCATCTGCTGTTAAAAACTAAGCTCAGAATCGATTCAAGAGAGAATCGCAATGCATTCGTAAAATCTCAGAATCGAAGCAAAATAATTTCTTGATTTGCGTTGCATCGATTTATTGTCGTAGCCCTACTATTCATTCAGGCCATGTCCATACGTACGCGGGCATTTTTATAAACTGAGTTTTTCCTTCTTCCATTTAAAAAAAAATCTCCGTCCACATGAAAACGCAAACGCATGCTATGAAGCACTGTCAAGAGCATGCCAAGCCAACAGGTGGCGATATAATCTCAACCGTAAAGCTATGTTGGCCAATCAGAAGCCTGAAAAAGTTTCCAATAGGCGGAGATAACGATGCATGCTCCGACGTCACAAGCCAAAAACTCCGGTTTTGCTGTCTACACGATAACACTGCAGTTATCTGAGTGTTTGAAACACTGAGTTTTTGAAAATCTTCACCCTGGCAGGAGTTTTCAAAAATGTTCGGTTTCAGTGACCTGGTGCTGCATTTGCGTGTGGACGAATGGCCAAAACGCATAGAAAAAGCTGCGGTTTTGAAAATAACCGCGTTCGTGTGGACAGGGCCTAAGAGTTAACATAATGGCACTGTTTACGTTCACTGTCAGTGGAGAAAGAGGCCTCTTTTTGACTAGCATTCAATATATCCTGAGCTAGATGAGAAACTGGCAGATATCTCTCTCCAGGTATTACAGAGCTTGCCCAGCACTCCTGGAGTAACCTGAGGGTTAAGCATCACGATCAAGGATCCTTTATTGCGCAACACTTGCAGGGCTAAAAACTAGATCTTTGGCCACTACGCTACAACTCCTCCACATGGTTAATGATCCCATACTAGCACATATTTCTGCTGGATGTCCTGAATACTCCTCTGCAGTATCAGCAGCTCACAGCTCTGGATATCTGGCATCCAGTGTTCTCGAGTTCAGGCAAATGGCACAGCGGTTCATCTCACAAACCCAACAGTCCTGTCTGAGAGATATGCACAGCTCGACTCGCTGAGGGAGACGAGCGCTTTGAAGTGCCTACACACAGTTCCCAGTGATAGATTTGACAGAAATTTTAATGAAATACCCGGCCAGTTTCAGAATGAAAGGACATCTTAAAGCCATATCAGAGAGGAAGGGACAGCATAATAACTGGTGAACAGAATATAATAGCAAGCGAATAAAAATGCAGCTATATAGTTGTGTTTTGGCTGTAAAACAAAACTTACCTCCACAAATATGAAGCATGGTATGATGGAGTAACTACGGTGTGTATTATCTGAAGCCATTTTGCATTGATTCAGTCAAAGTTTCACAGTTGGCAATCTAAAGGAGAAAGAAGTAAAAATAGTCAAATTAATAGTGTGCTTAACAATTACGAATTTACTACAATTGTGTGAAACGCAGACACAGGAAAAACAGGAGAATGAAAGTGGAAAATCAAGAAATAGTTACTTGTGTAAAGTGATTTCACGTCACATTTTCCTTTAACAAACAACAGCTTCAAAACTCAAACACTGCCGTTCAAATGTTTTGAGGTCAGTAGCATTTTTTTTTTAATACTTTTATTCAGCAAGGACACATTGAATTGACTGAAAGTAACAGTAAAGCTACAAAGTTACAAAAGATTGTTTTCAAATAAATGCTGTTCTTTTGAGCGTTCTACTCAAAGAATCCTAAAAAATAAAAAATAAAAAAGTGGTTTGTTTCCAAAAAATATATTAGGGAAAACAATTGTTTTCAACACTGATAATAATCAGAAATGTTTCTTGAGCAGCAAATCAGCATATTAGAATGATTTCTGAAGAACAAAAGATTGTTTTCAAATAAATGCTGTTCTTTTGAGCGTTCTACTCAAAGAATCCTAAAAAATAAAAAAGTGGTTTGTTTCCAAAAAATATATTAGGGAAAACAATTGTTTTCAACACTGATAATAATCAGAAATGTTTCTTGAGCAGCAAATCAGCATATTAGAATGATTTCTGAAGATCATGTGACACTGAAGACTGGAGTACTGATGCTGAAAATTCAGCTTTGATCACAGCAATAAATTACACTTTAACATATATTCACATAGAAAACACTTGTAATAAGCTGTAGAGACGATAAGAAACGTCTTTCAAAAAAAAATACTGTATACTGTATACAGAATGTGTCATTTATGTTGGGGAACAATATTACTAAATAAATAAGTAAGAGGAAACCCATTGAAAATGCTAATTCTTGTCTGGGTTTTATGGCTACAAATGCTACAATTCAGTTACATGTCTTAAAATGATTTTTGAAACACCCAAACAGAATAATCACAACCACAACAAATAGGAGTTCACAACAAATGCCCAGAGGATCTGAAAAGAGCAACCAAAAAGAGGTCTTCTGGTTCTATGTGGAGGAAAGAAAACAAACCAAAGCCAGAACGACACAGAAAAGAGTAAGACTTTAACTGTGCAGCATTCAACACAAGGACAAACACGAGCAGTTTTTTCTGCTTTTCTCTTTTTCCTTTATCATCCATACATATATAAAAAATGTACACACAGAAATAAGAAGAAACATTTTTACACACGAGATTCATTATGGAAATTTGCTGTCTCCTAGGGCGGCAAGTAAGCAGAAGTGTTTATTTTTATTTTTTTTATGTTAAAATATTTTCTCCTACCCCAGCTTTATAAGCAGAAACACATTGTGTTGTTTCATCAGAAAAGTGTAAACGCTGTGGCTTTGTGGCACAATCAAAACCAGCCTGATGCCACAACACATGGTAGCTTTGGGGCAGAGTGATTTTTGTTTTACTTACCACAAGGGAATTGTTTAGGGAAACCTGATTGAAATCATTTATTATTTTGGCAATTCCATTTGGTGATGCTAGTGGCACATTCTCATTTGAAATTACAGGAGCTCGATGGTGAGGCAAGCTGTTGTGGCAATGATTTGGAAGAACAGCTCACAACTGATCCAAACTTTTTCCTCAGAAAGTGTACATAGATGGAAAACAAATGCTGGTTCCAATACATTTGCTAAGGCAAATACACATCTCACACACACATTCACAGAGCGAAGTTATGCCACAAATTTCATCATAATTCAGTGTAGTGCAGAAGTTTGTGCTGCTTGTGTACTTATTTTTGTGAGCCGCATGTGACAGACATTGACAAAACAGTAGTTTTACGTTTATCCAGGCAGCATAAAAAATGGCTCAAAAATATTTGGACATTGAAGCCACATTTAAAATATCTGTATGTCATTGCTTTAGTCAAACTTTAAAACAATTGACCCTTTGCAAAGACCCGCCCCGCTTAGTTACTGTTGCTATGTCCGACAAGCCATGCCGCTCTCACGCCACACATCATGTTCTCACGCGGTGAAAAATACATCGCAGAGCAAAGAGTACACTGACAACACGCCGACAGACAAGACAGAGCAGGTTACTTCTGGTAAGAAACAAAGTCTCAGGTAGTGCTGGGCGGTATGACCAAAAATGTATATCACGGTATTTTTCAAAATTATACCGGTTTCACGGTACATGACGGTATTTTTTTTTTCATGCATGACCGGATGTTAACCATATTTTCTACTGATTGAGAGGA
>NW_015639000.1:188065-193501 GCF_001515625.1 Sinocyclocheilus rhinocerous
GAGTTCTTCTGTGTCATCATGTTCTATTAGTTCTACAGCTTCAGTTTCGGAACTTTCACGTTTAGTAACACATACAGCTGTTCCCTCAACACAGTGCAACAGTGAAAAGTGACCCCTTTCAAACAGTGTTGCGTTCTGAACGTTGTTTAAGCGACGGTATTGCGGTATTTTAAAAATTCATATCATAACAAAAATAAACACCGGTATTCGGTATGAACCGGTATACCGCCCAGCACTAGTCTCAGGTTTCAAATTTTGTAAATTTTTGAGAAATTCTAACAATAAATAGTGTTTTGTGGCTCTTTAATGTGTCGTGACAGACTGCTGTAACGCCTCAGTTCAAGCAGAACGTGAACCGATCATCTCTTCATATTTAGTACTTAAAGAACGGAATAAACATGTTACATTAATGAACATCAGAAGGTATTTTATTTCAACCGCAGAAAGATGTCAGTGCACACCATTTTTCATGTTTAAGTCCACCGATGTTAATCTACTCTCCTGTCTGATTTGTTTGTCAAACAAAATGGTGAATTTGGCATTATGATTGGTCAGATCGCCTGTCAATCAAACTCCCTGCGAAGGGTCAGTTGGCATCTGCAAACAAACAATGCAAGAGCTTTTCTCTACACTTCTAAAATGCCAAAATAATTTATCTTCATTACAGAGAACGAACACAATTTTGTCATGTAGCACTAATGTCTTCCTCCATCGACTGTTCTTTGAAAAACTGGAGTCCTCGTTACTCGTTTAAGCTGGTGCTGAAGTGCTACATCTATGATTTACTAAATATCCTTTTATTTGGGCCCTGCCAGTCTAGACAGTGATTCATGACACTACTACCACTAGCAAACTGACACTGTTGTAGGTCCAACACTTTGGTCAATGCAAGGGTCTTGACAACACTTGCTGTTTGGTCATTGCTTCACATCTAGCAGGTCTGGAATGTACAGTACAGTTATGCTGATACAGAGTAGTTTAAATCCCTTCCTTCCTGCTAGCATCGCTTGTTCAACGTCTGTCCCTTGATGCACATTATCAAATTGTTAACAGCTTTCAGAGCACCTGAAAACTCTTTCCTGAAGAGGCAAAACTGGCAACAGGAGTTTAAAAAAAAAAAGAAAAGAATTTGGGTAACACAAAATCTTTTGTTAAGCAGCTACACATTCAGTTTAACTTTTAAATGAATAATTAATTCCTGTTCGCTATCTATATGACAAAATAACACCATATGTGTTTGTTTTGACCAATTTCATACTGTTATGAATGTGACAAAAAAAGATTACTTTGTTGGAGACAGATATAACATACTAAAAGTGGCACTTGATGATGGGAATCTCCAAAACATTCTCTAGGGAAATACATACGTTTTTTTTACAAATTGATTAATACACCTTCTTCACACTTCTGTGTTCAAAAAGTGGAAGCTTCGTATAGTTGTGTAAAATAACTTCCGCTGTAACCTATATGAATGGCAATGCCCATTGCACAGGATTGTTGTGATTTACTGATGTACAATTCATCACAGATGTTTCCCCAAAACATATCAACCACAGTTTACAATCATTAATCAGGTATGATGAAACAAAGAAAAATTTTATGTTATTCCGATGCATATTTCACATTTATCGGTAGCGCACAAG
Organism: Sinocyclocheilus rhinocerous; assembly: GCF_001515625.1. Taxonomy (NCBI): domain Eukaryota; kingdom Metazoa; phylum Chordata; class Actinopteri; order Cypriniformes; family Cyprinidae; genus Sinocyclocheilus; species Sinocyclocheilus rhinocerous. The sequence goes on from NW_015639000.1 coordinate 189,709, forward strand.
TCTACTGTATATATATATGCACAGATCAGCTTTTTTATTAAAGAAATGCAAGAATTGAATGCAAACAACATATCACATTAAAGAGCAATAAAACCGGATGAGGTTATACATCTCATAAAACATTAACTACAAGTAAAGACTGTGCAAATTAAACAGTAATAATGTTAGCATTGCTTTCATGTGCTTGCTTTACTTTCCGACACAATCGTCACATATTAGATCAAATTGAGTTAGTTCAAATAAATTAATATTTTTCAGCCCAGACTTGATTATTCAAAAATAACTGGTTTTATCATCTTGTCAAACATGTCATATCCTCTGGGTTTGAGTGCAGTGACTGGATAGCATTATATTGTAGACAGGATTGGATATTAATCATAATAAACATGGCGCAACAATAAAAACAATAACATTAAAAATAAGTTCAGCCCTTTGACAATAATGCAGGTGGAAATTCTTTTACACTACTAATCGAAGCTGGATGTGACGACACGCGGACTGTGAAAAAGGTCTATTGTAGGGTTGTACCGATAGACGATAGTATCGTGTTTTTACAATATTGCGCGTTTTAACCAATCACACACAATTATGCTGAGCTTATGAATGCAATGGCCAATCAGAGGCGTTCAGATGAGTCATCACTGAAACAGCGGAGTTCCGTTGTTCAGCGTGCGCTGACTGAATTCTGACTCGCGAATTCTCTCATCATAAACAACAAAGTTTATACAATGCAAGTATAACAGATTTATTCATCATACAGTGTATATTCACTGATTTTAACGGGAGTGTTTTTAAAGTGCATAACGCGCTAGACTGAGCTTGTGATGATGTTATTTGGTAATGTAATGTTCTTTGCTCGTTTTCTGTAGCTGCTTTTTAAATAACTGAGGAAATGTTAAGCATTATTAGTAACTTCCGATGTTTCTATTCATTTGTTATGTTAAACACAAATTCAGTCATATTAAAAACATTAGGCTGCTTTTAGCCTTACGCTGGAGTTGATTCACTTTCCCGAAATGAAACTAGTAAAAGTAAATAATTACATAAATTAGCACGATAATATTGTGTATCGGCGATCTCACAGGCTGATGATAGGATGATATGAAAATTGAGCATATCGCCCAACACTAGTCTATTGGTTGCGAATTCGTATGAATGTCGTGCATATGTTTTTGTACGATCTGCTCAGGGATGTTTAACTTACAAATATTTTCAAACAAGTCAGATCATGCAAATGAAATGAAATTGCATGCTCAAACAGTACTTAAGATTTCTCATGTGTCTGGGTTGGAAACTTCTTCAAAACAATCAGACTTTGACCTCTGACACCAATATGATATCAATTTAGGCTGCAAAACGGATCTTATTAAAACTTAAATAATTAGAAAGAATATTGTTTGTGTAACTATAATAACTCATCTTATTGTCGTTCTAGAAAATGTTTCTTGAGAAAGTGAAAAAGTATCCAGTTATCGGTTACACTTCACCTTAATTCTGTACTATGAATATCTGGCCTCTCTATCGGCATATCTATACAATTGCAAGTTACTTGCAGAGTTCGAGGGAAGCCCATGGTTGCCTGTGAACATTTCAGAGCAGACCCTTCATTCTACAGCAAGACCCGCTGACAGCAAGAAGAAAGTCCTACAAAGTCCTATGTATCCGAACAATATGTCATCTGAGCAAGTTAGTAGCATTTCCCCATTTTTGACTGGAGCACGGTGCTACATGACTGTACCTGGATTTTGAGAGAAGAAACAAGCCTGTCAAAGAGGCCATCTGAAACGTCTAAAGTAGTGAATTCAAAGCAGAACTGTATCCTGGGGATTTCTATGACTCAGGCCAGCAACTGTTCTGCAAGTTCTGTCAAAACACAGTTAAATGGACTCAAAAGAAGTTCTGTAATGGCCACTTAAAATCAAAAACAAACCGTCAGGAGAAGCAGACGCTAAGAGTTTCTCTTCAGAGAGCAGAAGTACACTGTCAGAAGCAAGGTGTAAATTTGACTTTACGCTCGAAACAAAAAAGAACGAGTTAAGCCTGGGATACACCAAGCCGACTTCAAAGAACTAGCGGCAACAAAAGCTAATGGTGTTGGCGCCTCGCGTCAGCTGAGTCTGGACCAAAAAAGCTACAGCCGACTGCAAACTAGCATGTGTGTTCTGCATCTGTGTGTAAGGGCCACAGCAATGGACAAAGGTGTGAAGCAAGGTTGCGTCCTTGCGCAGACTCTCTTCACGATCTTTTTAAGCAAGATGCTCCAAAGCACATGTGTCAAACTCTGGTCCTGTAGGGCCACTGTCCTCCAATCAGCTCCAAAACACCTGCCTGGATGTTTCTAGTAATTGTGAAGACCTTGATTAGCTGCTTCAGGTGTGTTAATTTAGGGTTGGAGCTAAACTCTGCAGGACAGTGGCCCTCCAGGAACAACCTGACTAGGGCTGCACGATTAATCGAAAGCGATTGTCATGTGCATTTTGTTAAAAAAAGCCGGTTCTGTAATCAGCAGGAAATCATCATCACGTGCTTTCAGATGGAGCAGAATTTACTACACATAGTCGTAGTTCACTGACAAGTTACACAAAAAAATCGCTTTTATTGATTTTATTGCGCGTTTCTGAAATCGAAGAAATCGTTCACGATAATGACAGCTGTTTGCATAGCTTCTCAGTGAACTACGGCTCTGTGAAGTAAATGCTGCTCCATCTGAAAGCATGTGAAAATACCACATTTAATAACATTTTTACTCCAAACTCACTTCATAACGTCAGTTGAGTGTTTGAAATAAATCCTTCTGTGAGATGATGTGGCTTCTTACACAGAATAAGGCACGAAACATATTTCATAGTATTTAAGCAGTGATAAAGGCATTGCATTATAAATATACTTTATTTTAATGAAAATTATAATAATAAGAACTCCGATAAACCGTATATTGCCGTAGTCGTGTGTTTATTAGTCACGTTGAATCAATGAAAGCAGCTGAATCTTCTGTTTATTCAGCTGCAGCAATAGGCATTTTCTGGGTTTCTTCTGCGAGGCGTATTTGGAGTTTCAGCGCGAGAGCGCCCTCTGGCCTTTGGATGGAGATTTACTGCTGATCACAGAACCGTGCTTCACTGAAAGATACGCATGACAATCGCAGCTTCTGTCGAATCGCGATCTCCATTCCATTTCGATTTATCGTGCAGCCTATGTGGCATGTGGATTTAATGCTCTTGAGCAAAAAAGCAAGCTTATATGCAGGAGATATTATATATTTTATATTTCGTCATAATACAAAATGTTGTTTATTGTTTGTCACAGCAGGCATATAAGATATATATGGAAGAGATTTTAGAAGAGAGTTTTTTAGTGCCTTGATGTAATGTAAAAACTCCTAATAGTACAAAAGTACAAAGCAAAATACAATTTCTTTTTTTCTTTAGATTTCTTGGTAAAATGACCCAGACATGTTCCTGACTAAACCAATGTGGTTCGGACAATGTTATCACGGTGTGAGTAGCTGGGTAATTTATTCAACGACACATCATACTAGTTAGGCAGAGTGTTATGTCACTATTCTGATTGAAAAGATCAGACTCAAAGGGTTAATCTCATTCGCTCATGAATGTGCCCAGAAGACTTTTTTTTTTTAAATGCTCCTTCTGTGTTCCATGGAGAGAAAAAAATCATACAGGTTTGGTACAACATGATGAAAAGTAAGTAATGACAGATTTGTAATGTTTGGGTGAACTATTCCTTTGATAATTGTAATATAAAAACAATCATAGTGGTGCACTGACCAGGGCGG
>NW_015639000.1:193872-198044 GCF_001515625.1 Sinocyclocheilus rhinocerous
AATTCTGACTCGCGAATTCTCTCATCATAAACAACAAAGTTTATACAATGCAAGTATAACAGATTTATTCATCATACAGTGTATATTCACTGATTTTAACGGGAGTGTTTTTAAAGTGCATAACGCGCTAGACTGAGCTTGTGATGATGTTATTTGGTAATGTAATGTTCTTTGCTCGTTTTCTGTAGCTGCTTTTTAAATAACTGAGGAAATGTTAAGCATTATTAGTAACTTTCGATGTTTCTATTCATTTGTTATGTTAAACACAAATTCAGTCATATTAAAAACATAGGCTGCTTTTAGCCTTACGCTGGAGTTGATTCACTTTCCCGAAATGAAACTAGTAAAAGTAAATAATTACATAAATTAGCACGATAATATTGTGTATCGGCGATCTCACAGGCTGACGATAGGATGATATGAAAATTGAGCATATCGCCCAACACTAGTCTATTGGTTGCGAATTCGTATGAATGTCGTGCATATGTTTTTGTACGATCTGCTCAGGGATGTTTAACTTACAAATATTTTCAAACAAGTCAGATCATGCAAATGAAATGAAATTGCATGCTCAAACAGTACTTAAGATTTCTCATGTGTCTGGGTTGGAAACTTCTTCAAAACAATCAGACTTTGACCTCTGACACCAATATGATATCAATTTAGGCTGCAAAACGGATCTTATTAAAACTTAAATAATTAGAAAGAATATTGTTTGTGTAACTATAATAACTCATCTTATTGTCGTTCTAGAAAATGTTTCTTGAGAAAGTGAAAAAGTATCCAGTTATCGGTTACACTTCACCTTAATTCTGTACTATGAATATCTGGCCTCTCTATCGGCATATCTATACAATTGCAAGTTACTTGCAGAGTTCGAGGGAAGCCCATGGTTGCCTGTGAACATTTCAGAGCAGACCCTTCATTCTACAGCAAGACCCGCTGACAGCAAGAAGAAAGTCCTACAAAGTCCTATGTATCCGAACAATATGTCATCTGAGCAAGTTAGTAGCATTTCCCCATTTTTGACTGGAGCACGGTGCTACATGACTGTACCTGGATTTTGAGAGAAGAAACAAGCCTGTCAAAGAGGCCATCTGAAACGTCTAAAGTAGTGAATTCAAAGCAGAACTGTATCCTGGGGATTTCTATGACTCAGGCCAGCAACTGTTCTGCAAGTTCTGTCAAAACACAGTTAAATGGACTCAAAAGAAGTTCTGTAATGGCCACTTAAAATCAAAAACAAACCGTCAGGAGAAGCAGACGCTAAGAGTTTCTCTTCAGAGAGCAGAAGTACACTGTCAGAAGCAAGGTGTAAATTTGACTTTACGCTCGAAACAAAAAAGAACGAGTTAAGCCTGGGATACACCAAGCCGACTTCAAAGAACTAGCGGCAACAAAAGCTAATGGTGTTGGCGCCTCGCGTCAGCTGAGTCTGGACCAAAAAAGCTACAGCCGACTGCAAACTAGCATGTGTGTTCTGCATCTGTGTGTAAGGGCCACAGCAATGGACAAAGGTGTGAAGCAAGGTTGCGTCCTTGCGCAGACTCTCTTCACGATCTTTTTAAGCAAGATGCTCCAAAGCACATGTGTCAAACTCTGGTCCTGTAGGGCCACTGTCCTCCAATCAGCTCCAAAACACCTGCCTGGATGTTTCTAGTAATTGTGAAGACCTTGATTAGCTGCTTCAGGTGTGTTAATTTAGGGTTGGAGCTAAACTCTGCAGGACAGTGGCCCTCCAGGAACAACCTGACTAGGGCTGCACGATTAATCGAAAGCGATTGTCATGTGCATTTTGTTAAAAAAAGCCGGTTCTGTAATCAGCAGGAAATCATCATCACGTGCTTTCAGATGGAGCAGAATTTACTACACATAGTCGTAGTTCACTGACAAGTTACACAAAAAAATCGCTTTTATTGATTTTATTGCGCGTTTCTGAAATCGAAGAAATCGTTCACGATAATGACAGCTGTTTGCATAGCTTCTCAGTGCACTACGGCTGTGAAGTAAATAACCTGACACCCCTGTTCCAAACGGAAGCGGTTGACCTTGATGACGAGGACGGCGTCGACATCCTACACCGCACCGCTGGCAGCCTGTTCAATCTGAAGCGACTAAAGGCTCACACCAAGACAGTGGGGAAACCAATCCATGAGCTGCTCTTCGCAGATGACGCTGTCCTTGTTGCCCATAAAGTGACAGCTCTGCAGCACATAATATCCCGCTTTGAAGAGGCTTCTGAGCTCTTTGGATTAGTTTGAAAGAAAAAGAAGTTCTCCTTCAGCCCACACCTCAGGAATATTACCACCCTCCCCACATCAACACTGGTGAGAAAGAGCTGAAGACAGTTCTGCTACTTGGGATGCGTCATTGCCACGGTTGACAAAGAGATTGAAAATAGACCGGCAAACATTTGGTAGACTGTACAGAAGAGTCTGGAACAACAAGATCCGTGTGTATAGAACCATTGTAGTGACCACCCTCCTGCACGGCTCAGGGTCGTGGGTCATCTACTGTCACCACCTGCAGCTTCTTGAGCACTTCCACCAGTGCTGCCTCCGTTCCATCCAGTGTTGGGGGTAACGCATTACAAGTAATGCGAGTTACGTAATCAGAATACTTTTTTCAAGTAACTAGTAAAGTAATGTATTAATTTTACAGTTACTTTGCTTTCCCATGTATTGACTGGCAGCTCTCCTGTCCTCATGTTGAGAGAAATCAGGAGTAGGTATGTGCGCTGTGTGAGCATGATGCTTATTGGAGTTCTAGAATAAATGTGAACATGCATTTACTCACCTCACTTGCACAAAAACAGATTCAGTATTCCTCAAAATGAATAAAAACAGTGAAAAGCAAACTCAGAATGTGATGCAAACCTGCAATAATTAAATGTTAAATTACACAAATATACTTTATGAATTTAATCCCATTTTATTAACCCATGTCTTTACTGCTGACCTTCGATGCTCCAATTCAAACATTGAAAATAACATTTGTGTTTTGTGATGGAGAAGAAAGTGTTGAACTTTTCCTATTCTTCATGCAATCCAGAATGGCAGTACAGCTGAAAGGTTTGTTTGAGCTTTTTGAATTTACATTTCCTTCAGCCTGAGGCTTATTCATTTCACTTTTGGTGTGAAAGGGCTTTTTACATTTGCCAAAAATAGAACTTTTTATATTAAAAACAAACAAGCAAGCCAAGTCCAGAAGAGAAAAAGTAATGCAAAAGTAATGTAACACTACTTTCCATAAAAAGTAACTAACACAATTAGTTTTTTTAGGGAATTTTACTGTAATGCATTACTTTTAGAAGTAACTTTCCCCAACAAGTCTCTGAACAGGCAGAGCTTACTAGCATCGAGGCCATGCTGTGTTCAAGACACAGCTTCACTAGGCAGGCCACATCTCCAGGATGCAAAACTATCACCTACTTAAGACTGTGCTGCATGGTGTACTCGCCACTGGCCATCACGACAGAGGAGCACCGAAAAAGCAGTTCAAGGACTCTAGAGCAAGACCCACTGACAAGTTATGGTAAGAGTCCACTCTATAGCCTCGGATCGTGAATCCTGGAGGAGACATATCAGAGACACACCAGGCTGTCTATTGCTTTGAGAAAGTGTGCAGGGCTGATCTCGAAGACAAAAGGAGACGGAGGAATAACTGTGACATTGCAGCACATCAAACATAAAATACAAAAAGAAAACAGGTCGCTTATCAATGTTTATGACTTCCTATTTTTTGTGAAGGCATAGGCTTGAATACCAAACAGAAGGTGGCACTGTGTGTTGACACTAGGGAGGTAATTACATTTACAGGGTGTGACCCTTTAGCATTTAGCAATAAAAATACATTGACCAGTGTTGATTTGAATTTCTCATTACCAGAAATTGACAAGTCTTGAGTCTTAAGCCCCGTTCACACCAAGAACGATAACTATAAAGATAACTATAAAGATAACGATATTAGCGGCCACACCACCGAACGATATCATCCGTTTATTCTAAGCGCACATGCGTCTGCCGCTTTAAATTCTGGAGCTCGTTACAGCAGGATGGATTCTGATTGGCTGTCGATTTTTTTAATCGTTCATCAGCTGGGAAAAAATTGTTTTGAAAGTGATCACAACGATATCGTTCCTCTGTATCGTTATCGTTATAGTTGTGGTGTGA
>NW_015639000.1:198238-208623 GCF_001515625.1 Sinocyclocheilus rhinocerous
CAGACGATATCGTTCGCTGGTGTGGACGCTAATAACGATATCTTTATTGTTATCTTTATAGTTATCGTCCTTGGTGTGAACGGGCCTTTAGTCTTTTGTCTTAAATTTCAAACCGCTTTTGTTAATAGTTTTCTAAATTCTGCAGGTTAGTTTTTGATTAACTAATTTCATATCCATGCAAATTATTTGTAAAAGAATCAAACTTATAGATAAGGATGTTTAAACATGCGGTCATATTTGCTAAATTCTGTGGCCAAAAAGGTCCGTTGTCTATTGTAAACAGTGTAGTGATGTATGAAGCACAACTTACACAGAAGTTACTTTCAAACCAAGCAGCTTTCTACTGGTCAACTCAAATCTATTGCAAATTTGTGACATAGCATTTGTGAAATGACTGGATTGGTTAAAAAATGATAAATGTGACAGCACAAACTAATCAGCATCGCACCTTGCATAGAAACAAAACACAGACAGACACACAAACAATCTAAACTTAGATCAAATGTGCCATAATACTGTGTGAAATGCTATTTTTTCCATTAAATTGTTTTCAACTTTATTATACAAAGCCTTAGTTTAGATCCATAGAAGAAAGAGTATAAAGAACTAGATTTTTTATTTTTTTGAAGGAGATGTGAGTTGCACTTGCCTGAGCCAAACTCGTTGCAATGATGCTAGGGCATTGTGGGTGTTTGCTAGGGCATTGCTAGGTTGGTGCTTACTGGCCCAAGTCAAAAGAGTCCACCCACAAGTATGATATTCTGGTCTCTATGGCTTGGGGTCCTTCCTTCAGAGTTAATACTAATCAGCATCGCACCTTGCATAGAAATAAAACAGACAGAGACACAAACAATCTAAACTTAGATCAAATGTGCCATAATACTGTGTGAAATGCTATTTTTTCCTTTAAATTGTTTTCAACTTTATTATACAAAGCCTTAGTTTGGATCCATAGAAGAAAATAAAGAATAAAGAACTAGATTTTTAATTTTTTTGAAGGAGATGTGAGTTGCACTTGCCTGAGCCAAACTCGTTGCAATGATGCTAGGGCATTGTGGGTGTTTGCTAGGGCATTGCTAGGTGTATATATCCTGACTCTTCGAAGCTTTATAATGGCAGTGAATGGGGGTCGAGATTTTGAATGGCCATCCATCATAAAAAGTACCACACACGACTCCAGAGGGGTTAATAAAGGTCTTCTGAAGAGAAGCGGTGTGTTTGTGTAAGAAAAATATCCTTGTTTAAAACTTTATTCGTAATCTCTAGCTTCCGCTGACTGTCGTACGCACATTCATGAGAGAGTGGCGTCCAGCGGATGACGCAGGACGTAGGAGTAGCGTAAGCTTCGGTGAGAATATGCTAGTCTCGCGAGAACCAAGTTTTGTTTACAGCAAAGGAAATCCAGTCTCCTCTTGGCATATATCAAAATCCAACATTCTTCTTGACAAATCCTTGTTTTGTTCTTATAATTCGTGACCGGTGTTTTGTTTTGCTCTCTCCTCTACGCTTTCATGTTCATCACTTCTCACCGAAGCTTACGCTACACCAACATCCTATACGTCATCCACTGGAACGCCACTCTCTCGTGAACGCGTGTATGACAGTTAGAGGAAGCTAGAGGTAATGGTTTATAAATATGGATATTTTGCTTTACGTCAAAAGGTCTTTATTAAACCCCCAGAGCTGTGAAGTACTTTTTATGATGGATGGATGCACTTTTTGGGCTTCAAAATCTCATCATTATAAAGCTTGGAAGAGCCAGGACATTCTTTAATAAAACTATGATTGTATTCGTCTGAAAGAAGAAAGTCATATACACCTAAGACTTGATGTTGAGTAAATCATGGGGTAATTTTCAGTTTTGGGTGAACTATCCCTTTAATGCGACAGTATTTCAGTGTTTCAGAGCGCCTTCATTTACTGAAAATCGAACTCTGCAATGCCAAAGTACCAAGCTGCAGATGAACACATACGATAAACTGCCAAAATAAAAACTAGATGGTTTAACGGTTTAAAATGAAGACATGAACACATGACTATTAGTGATTTTAAGTCATTTTAAAGTTCTACTATAAAACACAAATATTAAATAGTCTATTTTATATTTTACAGTACAACAGTATTATTGCTATACAGTTCTTCATTTGTTTAATATATCTATTTAGCAATAATCACAATAAAATATTAATATTTTACAGTCAAACTGAAAAAAAAAACATTTTAAAAAAAGTGGGAATGTGACTTCTGAAAACTGACGAGGTGTTCATTTATGGTTACTAAGAGTGTCTTAAGTTGGTTCTTGTAAAAAGTAAATACCCAAATTCTTATTGTGTCATATATATATATATATATACATACATATATATACACTCCCCAACAAAATCAATACAATGATTCCAGAATGATTAATTCTTTCCAAATATAGCTATTCAAGTAATCTGGTGAAAATTCCTGTATTTTTTTAACATCATAATATACATACTGTATTGCAGAAAAACAATCACGCTACAGTTAGCAACTACACAACATTTGAGCAACAACCAACTAGCTAACGCTAGTGACCACAGAGCAACAACCACGCAGGTCACCCTAATAACACCCACAACTCCCTAGAAAGCTTTGAAAGGGCAAAACCACGGACATTTTCAGCAGAAAACATAAAAACTAGTTTTAACATGTATATGGAACAGCACTTTCACATATATTACCGTCACACTAAATTATGTTTTTTAACTATGTGATGGGTTAAGTATTCATCTAAGCCGTTTTAAATATGTCAGCACAGAAATGAGCAAATGAAGCGCTGTCAAGCAGAGTTCAGTTTAAATGTGTTCTCTGGAACTAACGCATAAATCTAAAGCGTCTCGCGTGGATAATTCTTGCTTCAAACCCTTCAAGAGCCGCGCACTATTTCCTCTTTCCAGGTCACCAGCAATTAACAGTCGGGGAAAATCCATTACTGGCATACGGGAAAGTCAGCAGTGCCCCGCAAAATGTTGTTCTATGGGGAAACCGTGATTTTCCTTTGCATTTCAACTGCTGAGTAATTAAAATCTCGACTGAGGCATTTCCGATTATCTGCCTTAGAGAATTACATTTTTAATTCTTTAATTTTCAGAAGAATGAAAGGGGTCACAGCGGCTCTCAGTATTATTCATCTTTCTGTCTCTCTGGTCAGCATTACAGCCGACTTCACACCTGATGGATATCTGACCAGGCACACTGACCAGCATTTTTCGATTAAATGGTGCTTTTACAACTAAACAATCAACTACTACACTGCCAGGACGTTTTCCAAATGAAAATCGACAAATAAACCCTTGGCAAACATGATGAGCTGTTAAATGTGTGCTCAAACGTTGTACTTGTCTCAGTCTCACAGATTTCCCTACATGATACTGAGGTTAGTATACAGTAAATCATGTGTGGCGGCTCACATTTGCTCAATTTCCAGGTTTTCCACGACTTTGGAAACCCTAAACCGGGCCTCTGACAAATGCAAAAACTCTCTAGCGTTACCTTCTTATTTACATACAAACATACATTTTAGCTATACATTTTGTAGTTGCTCAATGATAGTAGCCATGTTGAACTACAACTGAAATTAAATCCAGCAGCAGGAATCAGTCTTTGATAGTTCAGGCATACTGTGAGATTACCGTCTGTCTATCAGCCATGTGTTCACGTCTCATGAACAGATGTTACTAAATGAGTCTCTCTGTAGGCTTTTCGTTGTCCTAGACAAGCTATGTTCGTCAACATCCTTGTTGGTCCAGGAACAACAGTCCTGTCAACCAATCAGATTTTAGGGTTAGGGCTGGCGACGGAGCTTCAACAACATTATTACCAAGCTGTCATTTTTCTGTGACTTTAGAGAAGCTAATAGAGTTACAGCGGAGTTAGTCTGACAGGAATGACAAAAGATGCTGATGTTGATGCAGGAGCATGTCCTACTTGGCAAAAAATCAGACAGTGATTGACTTGCAGTACTTTTTGCTCCATAAGCATATTTAGTAGTATATGATAGCTAAATCTAGCTAAACAAACAATAATACTAGTAAAATCTTTCCATGGCACAAAAAGTCACTCTAGAATTAAACTATGAAAAGACAAGTAATTTGTTTGAACAACCAACTCAGACTTCATTCAGATGCCCAATTCAAATTCTCTCCACTCGGGAGAGCTCAACTGAACAAAAACACCCATATTTCACCAATCCAATAAACACCAACTTACTAACCACTAATATACTCTCAGAAAAAAAAGGTCACTGTGGCAGTACCCTTGCAAAAGATACCAATATGTAAACTTCAGACACTAAAATGTACATTTAAGCTACCAAAATGCACCCTTTAGGGGTAAATAAAGGCGCAGAGGTGTACCTTTTGAAAAGGTACCACCCTGGTGACAGCTTTTGTACTTTTTTTTCTGAGAGTGTATAATATTAGGCAGCGAGACTGGGTGATTTCAGGTCGAGTGTGACTAAAATCCACACAAAATGCCTGTAATCATTATAAGTGAATTTATTTTCAAGCTTCACACCCTTAATTTGGGCAACCACAGCAACCAGAGACCATGCTTTAAACATGCATTGCAAAGTGTGTCCCAATAACTTGAGGGTTCCCCCATCATGTGACCATGTTTATGTCTAAACAATATACTACAGTCCTGCATTGGTGCAGAAAGATCCCAAATGATCATCACAATTCTGCAGGATACAGTGAATCACTACATTAATCACTGAATCTGATTGAATGCATTTTCCTATGAACTGAACCCAAAGGCTATGTGGACCCATCTGTGTGCCCAGCATTACTGGCGTTACAGATGACATTCGGACAAAATCAGATAAATGTCAAATCATCAAACACGAATCTGCTTCATAAAAAGGCGCGTCGTATAATTTCTTTCGCTTGACGCACGAAATCTTCGAAACTTCCATATTAGTACATTTTACTTCTACATCACTGATGCATCATGCCAAGGGGACAGGTGTCAATCATCACAGAGATGCTCCATTAAGACTAGGATGAGAAGATCACTTGTTTCCAACATGTAGCTTTCACAAGGCGTCCAAACAACCCAAGTTATGCGTGATTTACTATTACCGCATTTTTATATGCAATTATTTATTTTTTTTAGATGTAGCATGCGTGTTAAGAAATGTCCCCGTTTCTTTGCCAACAAATGTAAAATGGACACAAAATATCACCGGACGCACGAGACAATGGCAGGTTGCAAATACCACATGCTTCATCATTTCACCCCTCCGACCTCCTCTAACAACTTACCGTGCGATGGATGTATATTATTCCCGAATTAATCCATCAGTGTTCACTGGGCATGGATTCGAAAAACCGGTATTCCATTATCTGCGTTTTCTGCAGCGTTTCTGCGTAGCTGGGTTTGGTGTTTGATTGGAGATCGGTGATTAGAGGCGATCGTGAATGCTCAAGGAGTTCACACACATACACGTACACACACACTCACACTCACACATACACATACACACACACAGACGCTGGGAAGAGTGGGAGGCGGGGCCGGGAACCCGAATGTACCCGTCCTACTATGGTGAAGCAGTCGCTCATGAATATTTATGACGCACGCGACGCTGGTCCAGGAGGGTTATCAGCGTGATGTGATTAATACTCAGGAGCCGAGCCTTCGCGGTAGTAGAACAGGGAAATTCGGGGTGGGAATACGTGCACACGCGGTGGGAATTCGATTCATTTTATCGAATCGATTCGTTCGGACGGGTTCAGTGAACTGGTTCAAAAATCGATTCTGAGTCATTTCTGAAAAGTGTTAAAGGGGTCATATGATGCGATTTCATTTTTTCCTTTCTCTTTAGAGTGTTACAAGCTCTTGGTGCATAAAGAAGATCTGTAAAGTTGCAAAGACTAAAGTCTCAAATCCAAAGAGACGGGAACCCGAATATACCCGTCCTACTATGGTGAAGCAGTCGCTCATGAATATTTATGACGCACGCGACGCTGGTCCAGGAGGGTTATCAGCGTGATGTGATTAATACTCAGGAGCCGAGCCTTCGCGGTAGTAGAACAGGGAAATTCGGGGTGGGAATACGTGCACACGCGGTGGGAATTCGATTCATTTTATCGAATCGATTCGTTCGGACGGGTTCAGTGAACTGGTTCAAAAATCGATTCTGAGTCATTTCTGAAAAGTGTTAAGTTGCGGTCACGTTTAGCTTTCCGCGAATTTTCACGGGTGAAATCCAACAATTTCAATATGGGTCCACAAGATTTGGAAATATGTGTGAGGGTTTTCAAAATGCAGATTTCGCAACAGGTTCAAGCTGACCAACAGAAAACTGCTTGGTTTGAAAGTGACTTCTGTGTAAAACGTGCTTACTAGTGACTTATAACACTGCACCATTACACGATGCACTTCATGCAGCGCCAATTTTTTTTTTAATGAAAAATAAATAATACTAGCTAATAATTAATTATCATCATAATTTCACAATAAGGTTGTATGGTCAGATGTTGTAGTGTTTATTGTTCAAACACTATTAACAATATTTTGTTATATAAATTTCATTAATACATAAATATTCCCTGATAGTATAGGTACATCACGAAGATGTCTATTTGACGTCTGCATTTACATCTGCAAGATGTATTTTTTAGAGTGTTTGCTCATCTGCAATATATCTATAGGACGTTTCCTATCAGATGTCAAATAGACGTTTAGAAGATGTCTTTAAGATGTTTATGATTTTGAATGTATGTAAAACTGACATCTTAAAGACGTCTATCAGATGTTTATACACTGCAGATGCTTTCCAGACGAAGCGATCTTTAAAGGGGTCATATGATGTGATTTCAAGTTTTCCTTTCTCTTTGGAGTGTTACAAGCTGATTGTGCATAGATAAGATCCCTGAAGTTGCAAAGACTAAAGTCTCAAAACCAAAGAGATATTCTTTATCAAAGTTAAGACTCTGCCACGCCGGATCGAAAATAAAATAAGAGGTATCGCCCATCCCTACTTTGTGATGTCTCTCTCTCTCTCTCTGTGTGTGTGTGTTTCCCCCTCAGGCCAGCAGCTTTCAATGCATCTGAGAGGGGAAGACCCTCCTTTGTGTTTAATCATTAACTATCAGGCCAAATCTTCTTTCCATCAACACAACCCATTTTTTCTTTCATTATTCACACTGGTAAAGAAGATAATGTTTGCTGCATTATTTCATCTGATATTTTTTGTAGGCTATATCTGAAACAACTAATTTATGTAATCAAATGTAACCAAATATAATCATATATAGGGTAAGATGGGGTAAAATTTATGTATGCATGTCATGAGAATAAGTGGAAACTAAAATTGAAATCATTAAAAAGAGCTTTTATGATTTTAGATATTTAGTCTATTTATACCTGAACATGCATACATTCATTAATTTATGTATCTAGCTATGCATATATGTATTTAATGAATTTATTTAATAAATAAATACCCACTCACAGTGACGGCATGCCTGAAAGTTTGTAGTGAGAGTCAAATAATTTTGCGTCGAATTTGAGGTTTTGAGAATTGGATCAGCCTTATTCATGAACAAATCATCCAGAAAAGTTCTGGAGTGGTGTGGATTATTGTGATGTTTTTATCAGCTGTATGGACTCTCATTCTGACGGCACCCATTCACTGCAGAGGAGCCATTGGTGAGCAAGTGATGCAATGATAGATTTCTCCAAATCTGATGAAGAAACAAACTTCTACATCTTGGATGGCCTGAGAGTGATGACATTTAAATTTTTTGGTGAACTAATTATGAACAAATCGTCCAGACAAGTTCTGTTAAATGGACCCATTGATTCATTGAAAAGATCTGACTCACAAGAAGGATTTGTTCATGAATCACATCTCCCATTAAATCTCATAAACACAGATTTTTATGTGATTTTTTTTTCTTCGTAAATGTGGGAAGGATGCATGTATCATGCACTCTGTACTTCAAAACACCATATTAACGATGAGCAATGTCTAGATTTGGTGACTGGGGAGGTTGTTTTTCCTGATGTTCATTTACCCATTTGTATGTGTTTACATGAGATTATGAGAGTATGACAGTTTATGATTATTATTAGGCTGTTGAGTTTGCAGCATGTGAGTTCATCTGGACCTGAAAATGGCCTTATGTTATTTGTCTGTAAAACAGCAATTAAGAACAATCATCAGCCAAGACTCCCATGAAATGTCTGCCTATACCATTACAGATCCTCACAGAGCAGACAGTTGGCAACACAGAGTGTGGGTTTGCATACTGAATGGTGGATTGATGGAGTGTGGTGCACATCAGTGCCTGTGATCATCAGATCATCTTACTTTTCTAGTTATCATGCATCGGCTTTTGCATTTTAAGAAATATCAATTTTGCTTTCTTCGGTGAAAAAGTTGTCTGGTCTGATTCAAGAGTGAAATCTGCATAGATCAAGTGCCGTTTACAAGTGAAAATAGTCCAAAACAGCTCTAAACAAATATGTTGGTAGATTGTGATGTGAGAGACAACAGGAGATGTACTTTTTCACTGGAGAAGCGTTATTATGGATTATAGACTCATATTTTGGCCAGAAGCAATGGTTTAAAGGGGTCATATGATGCGATTTAAATTTTTCCTTTCTCTTTGGAGTGTTACAAGCTTTTGGTGCATAAAGAAGATCTGTAAAGTTGCAAAGACTAAAGACTCACTTAGCAGCAGAGCTGGGTAGTAACTGATTACGTAATCATTATCAGACTACAGTTATTTTTTTATGGATTACATGATTACGTATTATTCTCATAATAGCAATAAATTATTAATAATTTATGGATTCTCCCTAATTATTCTTTTTCATCTTTTCAACTTTCCTTTCTAAAATAGCCTACCGCTTATATACAACCAGAAACTCGTCCAGTTTTGTAGAAGTTCACACAAAGATCAGTCACTAGTTATGTGGCTATAATCACACAGGAAATTGAGAGGCCACACAGCATTTGAGCATTGGATTTACAAAAATCATTTCAATTTTAAAATGTGTTTTCTCAACATTTCAAAAGTGCATCAACTTTTCATGAACACATTCATTTTTATTTGAATTATCAGTCAGTGGTTATTTAACCATCTATTACTGTCACAATCTCTAGCTGGAGTGCCCGTGAGCTTCGCTAGAGGGCACTCCATTACAGACTCTTGCCACTTTAACCCAGACTTCATTCCCCATAATCCTTTGCCTGGACTCATCATCACTGATTGCATTCACCTGTGTCTTGTTACCTCATCTGTCTCACCCTATTTAATGCCTGGTTTCTCTCTTTCACATTGCTTTGTATTGTTTAGCCTTCGTTTAGCCCGTGTTTATCCATAGTTCCTGTGTTTTCCATGTTCTGCACTCCATTACAGACTCTTGCCACTTTAACCCAGACTTCATTCCCCATAATCCTTTGCCTGGACTCATCATCACTGATTGCATTCACCTGTGTCTTGTTACCTCATCTGTCTCACCCTATTTAATGCCTGGTTTCTCTCTTTCACATTGCTTTGTATTGTTTAGCCTTCGTTTAGCCCGTGTTTATCCATAGTTCCTGTGTTTTCCATGTTCTTTGTTGCCTTGCCTTGTTTTTTGACCCTGGACTGTTCCTTGTTTTCTGATCATTTGCTGCCTGCCCTGACCGTTTGCTTGTTTCTTGGATTACTCTTTTGTCTGCCCTGGATTATACCTGTTTGCAGCTGTTTGACCCTGCCTGTTTTGACCACTCTTGTAATAAAGCCTGCAATTGGATCCTCCACTCCGTTGTCACGCCTCCCATCAGGAGCAGTGGTGAACCGAGTTTTTAATTCGTCGAAGGCCAGACGTGACTCTGGGGACCAAATCAGTCTGGATGTGTGACGTTTGGTCATGGTAGTCAGAGGGGCGGCGATCGAACTGAAGCCCCTGATGAATCGCCTGTAGAAGTTTGCAAACCCCAGGAAACGTTGCAATTCCTTGACTGTCTGAGGTTGGGGCCACTCCAACACTGCCTTGACTTTCTTCTCGTCCATGGCTACCCCCTCCTGACTGATAATATACCCGAGGAACGAGGTGCTTGTTCGGTGAAACTCGCACTTCTCAGCTTTGGCGTAGAGTTGATACTTCATGAGGCGTTTCAGCACAGATCTAACCTGGTGGATGTGTTCCTCCAGAGTGTTTGAGTAAATCAGGATATCGTCGATGTATACAATTACCCATCTGTCGAGCATGTCCCGGAAGATGTCGTTCATGAACCACTGGAAAACTGAAGGACTGTTTGCCAGGCCGAACGGCATAACCAAATATTCATAGTGCCCACTAGTGATGGAAAACGCCGTCTTCCATTCGTCTCCTTCACGGATGCGAATTAAGTTGTA
>NW_015639001.1:0-390 GCF_001515625.1 Sinocyclocheilus rhinocerous
ATGTTTGCTTATTTGATTTAATATCCGTATTGAATTTTTAATTATAAAAGGTACAATATGTAAGTTTTCACCGCTAGAGGTGTTCAAAACAAACAATGAAACAAATGCGTAGTTTGATGACGGGGTGACTGAGTGTGGAATCATGGGAGTTGTGGTCTTCATCCCCACAGCCGATGCAATCCGACGGGACTCGGGCAGAAATCATGTTCATGGATAAGCTAATGTATTAAAGATTTATTAACATCGGAGTATGAAGCAGAGTGAGGTGGAAAGCCGTCGGAGTGAAACGAGGCCGCTGAAGCAATTGCTAATGAGAGACGAGAGTGACACACGGCTCAAAAGCAGCGGAGCTTTTATTATGCCACAGTCGACTGCTTCCGCTCCTTCCGG